>NW_024081736.1:2500-114344 GCF_003009895.1 Hyaena hyaena
TGTGTCTGTTGGCCATCTGGATGTCCTCTTTGGAGAAGTGTCTGTTCATGTCTTCTGCCCATTTCTTCACTGGGTTGTTTGTTTTTCGGGCGTGGAGTTTGGTGAGTTCCTTATAGATTCTGGATATTAACCCTTTATCTGATATGTCATTTGCAACTATCTTTTCCCATTCCGTTGGTTGCCTATTAATTTTCTGGGTTGTTTCCTTGGCTGTGCAGAAGCTTTTAATCTTGATGAGGTCCCAACAGTTTATTTTTGCTCTCGATTCCCTTGCTTTTGGGGATGTGTCAAGTAAGAAGTTGCTGCGGTGGAGGTCAAGGAGGTTGTTTCCTGCTTTCTCCTCTAGGGTGTTGATAGTTTCCTGTCTCACGTTCAGGTCCTTTATCCATTTTGAGTTGATTTTTGTGCATGGTGTGAGAAAATGATCTAGTTTCATTCTTCTGCATGTTGCTGTCCAGTTCTCCCAACACCATCTGTTAAAAAGGCTGTCTTTTTTCCATTGGATATTCTTTCCTGCTTTGTCAAAGATCAGTTGGCTGTATACTTTTGGGTCCACTTCTGAGTTCTCAATTCTGTTCCATTGGTCTATGTGTCTGTTTTTGTGCCAATACCATACTGTCTTGAGGATGACAGCTTTGTAGTAGAGGCTGAAGTCTGGGATGGTGATACCTCCCGTTTTGGTTTTATTTTTCAGTATTACTTTGGCTATTCGGGGTCTTTTGTGGTTCCATACAAATTTTTGGATAGTTTGTTCTAGTTTTGAGAAGTATGCTGGTGCAATTTTGATTGGAATTGCATTGAATGTGTAGAGTGCTTTAGGTAGTAATGACATCTTAACTATATTTATTCTTCCTATCCATGAGCATGGAATGTTTTTCCATTTCTTTGTGTCTTCTTCAATTTCCTTCATAAGTTTTCTATAGTTTTCATCATACAGATCTCTTGTATCCTTGGTTAGGTTTATTCCGAGGTATTTTATGGTTTTTTGTGCAATTGTGAATGGGATCAGTTTCTTGATTTCTCTTTCTGTTGCTTCATTATTGGTGTATAAAAATGCAACCGATTTCTGTACGTTGATTTTGTACCCTGCAACTTGGCTGAATTCTTGGATCAGTTCTAGTAGGCTTCTGGTGGAGTCTGTCGGGTTTTCTATGTAGAGTATCATGTCATCTGCGAAGAGTGAAAGTTTGACTTCCTCTTTGCCAATTCTGATGCCTTTGATTTCCTTTTGTTGTCTGATGGCTGATGCTAGGACTTCCAGCACTATGTTAAACAACAGTGGTGAGAGTGGACATCCCTGTCGTGTTCCTGATCTCAGGGGGAAAGCTCTCAGTTTTTCCCCGTTGAGGATGATGTTAGCTGAAGGCTTCTCATAGATGGCTTTGATGATGTTTAAGTAGGTTCCTTCTATCCCAACTTTCTCGAGAGTCTTTATTAAGAAGGGATGCTGTATTTTGTCAAATGCTTTTTCTGCATCTATTGACAGGATCATATGGTTTTTATCTTTTCTTTTATTGATATGATGGATCACATTGATTGATTTGCGAATGTTGAACCAGCCCTGTAACCCAGGAATGAATCCCACTTGATCTTGGTGGATGATTCTTTTGATATGCTGCTGGATTCGATTTGCAAGGATCTTGTTGAGAATTTTTGCATCCGTATTCATCAAGGATATTGGCCTATAGTTCTCTTTTTTTGTTGGATCTCTGTCTGGCTTGGGAATCAGAGTGATGCTGGCTTCATAAAATGAGTCCGGGAGTTTTCCTTCGACTTCTATTTTTTGGAATAGCTTGAGAAGAATTGGGATTAATTCTGTTTTAAATGTCTGGTAGAATTCCCCAGGGAAACCATCAGGTCCAGGGCTCTTATTTGTTGGGAGATTTTTGATCACTGATTCGATTTCTTCACTCGTTATGGGTCTGTTTAGGTTTTCTATTTCTTCCCGTGTGAATTTTGGTAGTGAGTGTGTGTTTAGGAATTTGTCCATTTCTTCTAAGTTGTCCAATTTGTTGCATTTAGCCTCTATTTCACATCAAACTCTAAAATCAACTCCAGGAGGGTTATAGATGTAAATATAAAAGGCAAAACAGAGGATAACATCAGAAGGAAACAGGAGAATAGCTCCTTGGACGGGGTTAGGTAGGGCTTTCAGAATAGCGTATACCAAGCATTGAGGATAAGGGACTAATGGATAAGTGGGCCTACATTGAAATGAAGAACTGTTCATCCAAAGAAAGGGAGTGATGAGTTGCCTGGGTGGCTCAGTAGGTTGAGTGTCTGACTTCAGCTCAGGTCATGATCTGGCTCTGTGCTGACAGCTGAGAGCCTGGAGCATCCTTCAGAGTCTGTCTCCCCCTCTCTCTCTGCTCCTCCTCCACTCACACTCTCTCTGTCTCTCAAAAATGAATAAACATTAAAAAAAAAAAAGAACGGGAGTGAGAAGGCAAGCCATGGTGTGGAAGAAGAGACATTTCACAAAAGCGCATGTAAAGGCTCAGTCTTATTACTCATCAGGAAAATGCAAGTTAAGGCCACAAGTAGGCATATGCCATTCTCCCTAGAATAGCTGAAATCAAAGTACCTGACAGCACTCGTGACAGTGAAGATGTGGAACACTTGTGATTCTCGAACATTACAAGTACATAAATCACTACAAGTATTTCTGAAACCCTTTTAGCAGTGTGTACTTAAGGTCAAATGGATGCATACCTATGACCCAGCACCCCAACAGAAAGGCATACATAAGTTCACTCAAAATCATGTACAAAAAAATGTTCAAAGGGACACTATTTGTACTAATTCAAAATGAAAACAAACCAAAAGTCTCTCACTCATAGAATACATTGTGATGTCCATACAGTGAAATCCTCAACAGGAATGAAAATGAACCTCACGCAGAATCATAGATAAGTCTCTAAAGCCAATGTGGAATGAAAAAAAAAGACAGACGAAAAAGGATGATTGATTCTATGTATACATATTTTAAATGTATATGAAATTAAACAGTGGTTATAGAACTGATAGTCCTGGTTTCCTTTGATGTGCTAGAGATTTCAATCAGGAAGATGATAGTGTTCTATTCTTGTTTTGGCTGGTGGCTAGAGGAATGCTCACCTTACTAAAATGAATTGAGCTGTACTGTTATGATTTGTGCATTTTTCTGCACGTATTTTGTAATTTAAAAAAATTTTTTTTAATGTTTTATTTATTTATGACAGAGAGAGACACAGCATGAGCAGGGGAGGGTCAGAGAGAGAAGGAGACACAGAATGTGAAGCAGGCTCCAGGCTCTGAGCTAGCAGTCAGCACAGAGTCCGACATGGGGCTCGAACCCACAAACTGTGAGATCATGACCTGAGCCGAAGTCAGACGCTCAACTGACTGAGCCACCCAGGCGCCCCTATTTTGTGATTTTTTAAAAGTATCTTTAAAAACTGTGGCCTTGTAGTTGGGTCCTGTGCAACTATGTTTCCTACATTCATCATGGTCATCTTTGACTGAACACTTGCGCTGAGCCAGCCACTGATGCTGGCACCAGGTGCTTTATTCCAAGTCTTATTTCATCCTTTGAGACAAGATTGCTGCCCTATACATTTCAAAGATGTGGAAGCTGATGTTCAGAGGGATTAAGTGACTTACTCATGGTCATGTAGCTGGAAATAGTAGAACCTGATTTCAAAAGCACACCTTACTGATTCCAATACACTGCCTTTATATTCTTTGGAGATCCATTCAGAAGAATGGCCTCCAACAACCAACTTAGTTCTATATAAGACACAGCCACTCTGCCTCAACTGTGAAAAGGCAGATGAGTGCTTTATCCACAAATACCACATACCTCACTATGCCTACCTTTCCCCCCAAGCTTATAGTATTTGGTGGCTGAGCTCCAGATCTTGGGAGGTGACCCTCTATCTGATGATGTCTCACATCTACATCTTCTGAACACACAGGGCAATTCAGGGTAGAAAGAACCCAGGTTTTATTTAAACTGACAGGTGAGTTGGATCACCTTGAGCAAACCACTTAATTATTCTGAGTTTCATTGTCCTCATTTGTCAGAGAGAGATTTCTTAATTTTCCAATGTAAGAAATGATTTAATTCTCCTAGGACATGATAGGCGTATGATCCATGTGAATCCCTTTTCTGTCCTTTCTGAATCCTGCTGTATTAAATAAATATCTTTCACCTCCCCCTCTTGTCACACCTCCATACCCATCCCCCATCCTTCTCCACCTTGCTCTGTGCCCCAGATAGGTCAGTGTGAAATGCCTCAGTGGACTCCCTGTCCTCTGCTCTTGGAATTGGCAGGAGAGTAGAGGCAGGGGGGGCAGTGAGTTCAGCTCCCATTGCTCACTCCTGTGGTATCACCATCAATGGCTCATTCTCTGGAAATGGATTGAGACAGCCCTTTCCAACCTCATCTCTCACGGTGAGAAGACATGCCCCCTCCCACCGTCCTTTCCGGCCACGAGAGCATAAGAGATGCTGTTGTTTCTGTCCCCACACGTCTCCACTAGCCTGTAGCTTTCCTTGATGTGTGGTATGCACACACCTTTCCAAATAGTCCCTCTCCCCAAATTCCTCAGCTTTAGTGTGTCCTGGACAGGCAGGATCCATGGTGACCTAGCGGCCTGCTCTATCATTTCCTCCTAAATGTGAAATGCTCCATTCTCTATGAGGCAACTTAGCTTGTCTAGCCCACACGTTGCTGACTGAGGACGACTCAGCTATTGTGAGCGTCAGACATCAGAAAGTGGCAGAAGCTAAAAAACAGGCACAGAGTAAATGTAAAATTATCTCAGCGCATGTACTTTTTGTCACTCCAAATATATGCATTATTTTTTCCCACAAAATGTGAGGAAGTTGGGTCTTACCTCAGGAAAAAAAAGGCTATCATGCCAGGAAGCCCCTGAAGGTCTGAGGTTTTACGAAATATATCCGGAGGACTCATCAGTGCTCTACTAGCTTTGGAGTTTCTCTCTCTTGGGAGCCTGCTTCTGGTCGCATTTCATTAGGAGCACACCTGGACGTCAGGTGCAGTGAACTATTGACTGAACAGCTCACAACCAAATCGTGCCTCTCCAGGATGCTGGGCTGCTTTTCATTTGTTTTCTGGAACCACTCAGAATGATCATCTGAGTGTGTCTCAGGAACAGAGGCGGGACCTGCCGGCTCCATCAGGTCCGTACAGGGCGGGAGTGGGGCATTCAGCAAGCATCCTGGTGTTAAGGTTCGAAGTGATAATGCTGTTTCTCTCTGCCTCAGCAGGTAATTCCACCTCCTGCCCAAGCTGGAAAGACCTGAACACTTTGGATGACAGGGTTGGCTAACAAATCCTTGCAGTTTCTATTGAGAAGAGTGATGCTGTAGGTATACTGATCACACCAAGAGCTGCCTTGTGCGAGAGTACATTTGCACAGGAGCTTTACTTGCATTATCACTGATCCTCACCTCAGCTCAGGACTCAGGGACCGTTCTATGGGTGGGGAGACACAGGGGAGGTCGCCTTGTGATAGCATGTTTTGGCAGTGATAACAATGGGACTGGGGATACCCGTCTGGTGAGTGACAAAAGCCAGATTTTAAGCCAGATCTGTCTGATGCCCAGTTTGTATCTATTGTGTGAGCACTAGATCACATTTGGCTCTACCTTAGTGCAAAAGAAAGTAATGTGACCTCTATGAAACAAAGGTAAGTATGGCTTTGCTTATCAGGAGCCATCGCTGGCCTTTGGGATCTGTGTAGGTTTCAAGAGGCTCAGAAGTCGGAAGAGGAGAGCTCATAAACTGAGCAGTGTCACGCTGTGGATCACAGAGAGCACTACAGATTTATTTTAATCACTTCAAATCCGAGACCACACAGCTAGAAAATCCAGAACCAAAATGTAAACCAAGTTTCACTTATTTGATTGACACTCTGCATTTGTCTCACTTGGGGTCTAAGAGACACCGATCCCTTCTTCCTGAGCCTGCCACTGTGGGGACTCAGCCTAGGAGAACAAAGCAGGTGGAGAGGTACCATAGGCACCACGCTGACACTGGGAATGTGAAGTACTCGTCCTGGATCATGAGGAGAAGTTCGGGCTCTGCACACAGACTTTCCTGACATCATATCCCTTCTCCACTGGTAAGCACGTCATTGAACTTCTCTGAGCCTCATTTTCCTCATTAGCTATCATCAAAAATAGTAGTAGGAGCAGACGAGATGATAGAGGGGAAGCTCTGGCATATGGTAAACACTCAATAACTGGTGCCTCTCATTATGATTGCTAGCTACGAAATCCTCATAGAAGACATAGACAGACATTACTATCATGGATATATGACCCAACCAGTGAAATTCAAAGAAATAAACAACAACAACAACACCCAATGTGCTCAAGATGTCATGGCCAATACATGTCAGAAGTAGGATTTCAGTCCAGACTTGGCCAGTTGCAATACACTGTGCCTTATCTGGGCCACCTTTCCAGGCATTAGGGCATGAGCATCAGCCCCTGTGTCTTGCAATTGGCCATGTGTACTGCCAGTGAGGTTTGCCTGCCTCTGAGTTAAACCTCAGGGGGCCTTACTTTTCCCACACCCCTCCTCTGTCTACTCTTCGGTAATTATTACACCCCTCTCAGAGGTAGGCACTGAAACGGGATTACACCTAACCAGTGGCATTGACAGAATAGGACACACGGGCTTGCCTGACTCCCCGCTCTTCAGGACAGTGACTTAGAGCTCTAACAAAAGAATTTTAAGAATATATTTGAATACATGAGCCTTGTTCCTGGAAAAAAATGCATACACATACTCAGCAACATGGCAAGCAATTGTAGAAGATTCTCAGACACCTCTGTGATCGATCCAGGGAATTCAGGGGAGGCATTCCTGCTCTGGGAGAGAATCCTAAAGCTCATTAGAGTACTTGTAAGTCCTAGAGCTTCCCTTGGCCTGACTCAGTTTACCCTGTGCAAGAGGAGAGGGAAGAGACACCCTGGGAGAAGCAGCCCATTTTGCCTTCTTGAGTGAACCTGGTGGACCCTGACGCACTGCCTGGCCAAAGGCAGTGTCAGCAGAGCAGATGCCTGGCCCGGGCGCTGGGGTTAAGAGTGACCCTGTTAGCCCAGGCCAGCCACAGCCACTGCAGGGATGCGAAAGCAGATACTCACCAGCACACCCTGAGGCCACCGGAGAGGAGGCAGCAGATGTGGAGGCAGAGGGCAGTGGCAGGGCTGGAGCCGCTGAGTCTTGGGACAGAGAAGGCCAGCACGTGTTCAGGGCCTGAGGGACAGCCAGTGTACTCCCCACCCAGGGAGAACCAGCTGCTCTGACAGGAACATGCGCTACAGAGTCAGACAGCCAAGGAAGTGTGAATCCCAGTACTGTCACTTACCAGCTTTGGGACCATGCCTTTCTGAGTCTCATTTTCCCTTCCTATAAATTTTGGATAGTAATTTCTACCTTGCAAGACTGGCCTGAGGATGAAAGAGCATTTGTATGTAAAGAGTATGATACAATCCCTGCAACACCATACTTGAACAACAAATGTGCCGCTGATATGAATATGATAATGGGTGTTCTTATTTAGAAACCATTACGATGCCTTGGAGAATGCATATTTTAGGATTCAGGTTGAAAATCAGGAGGATTTCAGAGCAAGGGTTTGGCAGCAGAGGATGGTTTTCTGTGCACACACGTGGCCAGAGGGAGGCCACTTTGCAGGAGACACGTCCCCCTAGACAGCTGATTACAGAGAACTACTTGGCTGATTGTTGCATTGAGATCATGAACTGGACAGGGCAGCCCTGAAGCAGACTCTTTCCTCCACTGGACTCTTTTTTCCACATCTGATGAGCATGACTTCATCTGCTTGCATTGCCCAAGGGCCTGGCTGTGTGCTTTCAAACTCTATATGCATGTAACCAAAATAACGTGTATACGTGAATAGAACTCAGTGTCTGTGTGGAGCGTGTGTACAAGTGTACACGTGCCTGTGTATACTTACTTTGTGTGTTGATATGTCTCGGTGTTGGTGAATATTTTGTTTTCCTCTGAGCTTGGACATCACATCTGGTTGCCCTGGCAACTGTATGCTTGAATCTGCCAGCAACTGACCCCTCCTTGAGACACATTTGGTCGCTCACCCTGGTGCTCCCCCTTCCAAATCCTGGCCATTGGTCATTGCAAATTTCTGTAGCAGGAGTTTTTCTTGTTGTGAAAGAACCTCTCCTCCCTCTGGCACTCAGCACCCAAAGTCAAGTTCAGAGGTGGAAGAACGAAAGCTGGAGGAAGGGTCAGACTGATATCCCTGACAATTGTCCCTTCCTCTTTTGTAGGAGGTGACTGTTAGCTCACCTGATTTATTTGGAATTTGTGCACTTTTTTCATAACTAATCTCTCTGGCTACATACCATGGAGGTGGGGGTAAAGACAATAATTAAAGTTATTAGCATAGAAAATTGTTACCTGTTCGGAGTTTCCAGGTATGAAGGGTGAGCATAATAAAAATCTAACATGATTTCATTTATTAAAAGCAACTAATGAGGTGAAATAAAATAATGTTTTAGACATAAGGAATGTTACATTATGAACAGATATGCTCCCTTTTACTGGCTCTGTGGCAAGGAAAGGGCAGTTAAGAATTCTTGGAGCTTTCATCTAGCTCGCTTTGCTAAAGCTGAGAGAATAAAACAAGGCCTTTGTTGAGACACAGTTGCCAATTCATGAGCACATGTCTATGGGAGTGAAAGGTGAGCTCCCCAAGAAAGGAAACTGAAAATGAAGGGAAAGGCCCATGAATAAGTAACCCCTTCATCACAGAAGCACAAGGTCATGCAGAGCCCCACATTATGCACCAGACCTTGCCCCTCCCTATGATTATTAGATGAGAAGTCACAGGCCAGAGGAAGCAAATATTCCTTCAGTACCATCATGGCCATCAGGCCCAGTGATCTTGTCTTCCTTGGTGTGTCTTTGCTCTTCTTTCAGTGCTGGAGAAGACAAAATTAAATATGGAATTAGTTCTACCTTGGCAAGATTTGGGAAGATTTAGAATTTAGGAACTGGGCAGTTCCTTAAGGAAATGTAGCCTTGGGGAGAGCTGTCCAGATCCATCTGTCTATTCAGATAATCTGGGAGTGTCTTCTGGGTCTCTGCCTCCCTGCCCCCAAGCCTTTGGAATTTGCACCCAGCATTTGGAGATGCCTCTCATTGGTGCAGGGGCACAAGAACAAGGGCCACATACTCTCCTTTCAGTTTCTGGAAGTTGAGATCTTGAGAATGAAAACGAAACTCCTCAGGTCGGCCCTATTTGGTGCAAGGCTGGCAGTAGAGCAGCTTCTCCCTGCAAGGCCTAGAAGTCAGAGGGGAATCTTGTGATGCAAAAAGTGGGGCTGGGAAGTACATAAATCTGGGGGGGCCAGGGCCCATGTTGTGATCCTAGGCAGATGGATATTCATTGGAGAATGGTATCCACACTGACTCTGAGGACTGGATGTTGAAAAGCCAAGCTGTGGTCCCTCAAAGAACGACAGCCCCTTAGCCCTTAGGCCTAAGCACAGAGAAACAACTTATCTGAGGTCAGAGTGAGTGTAGGGATGAGAGAAGAAACAGAGTCAACTGACAGTTAAGAGGTCGTTCACTCCATGAGGCCATGGGAGCACTTCTCCATGCAGCATGGACAAATTCTCTCCTATGAGTTTTCTAATAACTCACATTTTACAGGAAATTGTTAGGTTAACAGAAAATTAGAATTGCTTCTCAGCCTGTCCCTCACATTGCCCCCTGGTTGATACGGGAGGACTCTGGACATATACCGGGTAAGGAATGGGGGGCTCCACCCCCATGCATGTCTGTGACCCACTTGGTCAGAGACGTCTCTCTCACCACCGCCCACGCCAATGGGACAGAACTCGGCTCATGACCACAGCATTCCCTGGGAACAAGCAGATAGCATTTCTTCACTGAAGAGAAGAAGAGGGTAGGGAGCAAAGTCAAGTTTTATTATTAAACAACTTTAATCCAAATGCTGATTATTATTTGCAGTGTCTGAAGGCACAAAATATACCTAAAATGTAATGAATAGTCTAAACAGAGTTATAAATCCAAAGAGCAAAGCATGAAAAAAAGATACATTCTGAGCTGACACAGAAATCTGAGTTGGGATTTTTTTTTTTTTTTTTTTTTTTTTTTTTTTTTTTTTTTTTTTTTTTTTTTTTTTTTTTTTTTTTGGAGAACTTACGTGAGTATCAATCATTTCCCCTCATGCCAAGGGTATGAAATTTAAAAAATAACATAAACATGGTGAAGAATAACACCATGAGGCGTTAAGGGTTTTTTTTTTTTTTTTTTTAAATAAGCGAGATACCTTTTCCTCAAAATACTCTCTCTCTCTCTCTCTCACACACACATACACACACACACACACACACACACACACACACACCTGCCATCTCTCTCCTCTCCCTGACACCCATTCTAAGCAAAGCTGTCCAGGAAGACATCCATGGTGTACCCCAGAAGACAGATCATCTCAGGAATAAACAGACTTGGGAGTGAGATAAGGCAGTGAGACCAGAATTTGATTAAAAAAATAGATATATATGAAAAACTGACCATCCAGGGCAGGGCCCCCCAAAGTGCTGATGGAAAGAAAATGAAGCCTGCTCTTCCTCTGGGTAGCCGTCGCCCACCTAGGCTTCACTATGCGCATGCGCCCAGCTCCTGGCTCTCCACGCTCTGATTGGAGAAATGTCAAAGGATTGCCTCGGTAGCGCTAATATCAGGCCATTCTCAGCATCCAGAGATAAATAACATAATTATAAACACTCTCCTCCCCAGGGTGCTTTTAGCTGACTATGTGATGCAGCCGTTCCTTTCTGCTCAATCATGTCAGTCAGGACTTCAGGAAAGAAATCAATCCGGGGCTAGTTATCAGCCTCATAAATATACCTCTGGAGCAACTCTACAAGGCTATAGGAGATGCAGTCAATAGTCTTTGTATTTCTCCATGACCACAGATGAGGTCTCAGCTCCCTGATGACCGCCCAGCCAAAGATGGGGAGGGGAGTCCAGCCCACTTGGTGCCCAATGTGGGCTGTGTGCACCATCTTGCTGGGTTAAGAGAGCAGAATCACCTTTGTCTTCAGCAGAAGAGCTGAAGTGATACTGCTCTGCTCCTACTGGTTCTTTGTCTGGTTCTATAGTTTGTCCCACGAAAGACAAGGGAGGGAGGCATGGCTACCTAGCTGTCTTAGCCTTAAGGAACAGAGCTACCTTAGCTCAGGGACAGTCCTGGGAATCTCAGAGGCTATATGATGCTCTCAGCCAGAGGTGCCCCTACCTATTGGCTGGATCCCTGCTTGAAGGCCTCTGGTCTGGAGAAGTGGGCAAAGGAGGGAGTAAGGACTCACACTGTGTTCTGGCCCCATTTGGCATACTGCGTGCAGGGTTTCGGACCCGGAAATATCCTTTTACTTCTGGACTAGTTCCCTGGGTGATGAAGAGTTACTTGTGTTCACATCATACCAAGGTCTGCTGCTACTTCTCTAGGAGCCAAGGCCCCTTCCTATCTGAACAAACACGGTCCCTTTGACTTATTCTCAGCACTGCCCACCACCTAGAGCACTGGCGTGCTCACCTGGGTCACCTCCCTCTACTCCTCCAAGAGAATCCTTTGACCTGAAACCACAGGTCACAAACCCCAGGGGCTATTCTCCCTCTGCCTGGCTCCCCACCTCACCTGGTCCACACACTACACCTAGCATTTCTCTATCTCCATGGACAAGCCCAAGCCCACCACTGCCAAGCCTTGCAAGACCTACCCACCTTCTCCCACGTTCTATCACTTGTTGATTCTTCTAATTAGGAAAAGAAAGTAGAAAAACAAGGCCAAAAGTATGACCCTAGAGCATGTCAGCATCAAAGCCCTCAGAGATGGTCGCCTCACTGTGGGTGCTTCTCTTGGGCCCACGGCACACTGTGTCACACGGTGGGTGACCAGGAGGCCTGCCCCAGGTGCGAGGAGTCTCTAAGTCCTGGGCTGACAGGAAGAGCTGATCACCCTATAGCCCTGTGGCCTGGGGTCAGGCCAATGCTGGCTCACTGTTTATCTGCCCGAGAGGATTAAAGAGGAACCAAGGGCCAGGAGCAGAGGAACGTGGCAGGAAACCATGGGACATGGCAACAAGCAGCATTTGGGGCTCCTCTAAAGGGACTGGCTGCTTATCTTCCCCTCTCCCCTGGCAGGAAGGGGCTCCTTATCCGATCACCCCTCCTGCCTTCAGAAAGGCCCAGGAACAGGGGGCTTCTTTGGCACTTCAGAATGATCACAAGTAATTTGCCTTTTTATTCATATAGAACAAAATTTACAAAGTCATTCATACAGTTTTTGTGTTTTTTTTTTTACTGACTTCGAAAATTGGGAATATTCAAAATACACTTTTACCCCACTCCATTCTGTCATTATTTACACATATGTACAAGAAAAATGAAAGAGTCTTTGTGTGTGTGTGTGCGCATGTGTGTGTGGTTTGTGTTGTCGTTGTCTTGTATTAAAAAGCTCTGCTGGTCGGGTGGGTGGACGGCGGGCGGGGGGGCGGGCGGTGCGGTCAGATGGAGGTGCCGTGGGAGGTGTCCAAGGCCTCAGGAAGGACGCCTCCCGGCACAGGCTGGAAGGACATGGGGATGGGGGTCTTCACCGGGCTCTGGCGGAATAGCCCCCCGTTGGGCGACCTGTGTTTGCACTGCATGGAGGGCATGGTGGCCGAGCTGCTCAGGGGCAGCGGCAGGTTGCTGCTAGGCCCTGACGAGAGTGTCCGGCTGGGGCCGTGGCTGCTTTGCTCTGGCAGAAAAGTGCTGACCGAGAGCTGTGTGTTCTGGTACTCTCGCGTCGGCTCCAAGGCCTGGCTGGGAGCCAGGCCCCCCATCTCCAGGGCCGAAAGCTCAATGGACGCTGGGGAAATCTGTTTGTGAGCAATGTCTTCGTCCATTAGACTGTTCATGCGCCGGTGAACCTGCTCCAGATTCACTTCTTTGTCCTGGAGGGAAAGCACAGGAAGGTCAGGCCAAGCCCTAACATGAGCCAAGGCTGGCTTTCTGCAAATTCTGGGAGGCCTGGAGACCCTAGGCATGTGAAGCCTGGTGGACGCTGGGTGAGCACCGCCCCCCATTCCTCCCATACCCCCTCCCCTACATCTGGGTGGACCTCAGTTATCCGGGGAACTGGTGGCCTCGGACACTGCCCCCGGGGTAGCAAAAACCCAGCAAGCAGGCCTTGGCAACCTGTGCCTCCTCTTGTCACTTGGCTTAGAACCACCGTCACACTCAGAGGCAACCCCTGTGAGAAGATGCCTTGAAGAACTGGCAGAGAGAGAAGGAGGAGAAAGTGTTCCCATGGGGATACAAGGACCTGGTTCTTGAGCCCCCAGGGTGTCCCATGTTTTAACCATAGAGTTCACAATGCTCAAAAGGCCTGATATGATCATCCCATTGGATACAAAAGAGGCTTGGGTTCAGGAAGCCCAGTGACCTCCCTGGAGTCACCACCCTTGTGAATGGCTGAGGCAGCAAGGGAAGGCTGAAGCAGGAAACGGGGGCCTGGCTTACCCTAAAAACCCTGTTCTCCCATCTCCAGAGATGCCAGCAAGCAGGCATGTCCTTGTCTCTAGGGCCCATGAGGCTGGTTCCTGGATGAGGACGATGGTGGGGATGGTGAGGAATGGGCCTTTGCAGGGCTTACATGACTTTCCTGGTATCAAGACGGTAGAGACAGACAAGATGGATGACCCTCACCCTTGACTCTTTCTCCATAAGGTAAATGGTGGCAAGGAAATGGTTTTGTTTATTTGTGTGCTTAAGAGAATAAAATAAGTTTTCAAATAACTTGATGTTTTGTCTACTATATCAAAGTAAATCAAGGAGGCTAGACTGCTTGAAAGCTCTTAAAAGACAAAGATGAGGTACTTTATTTGCTCGGTTCCCCCCAGTGAGGGGGGGCACAAGACCAGGTGTCCACAAAGGAGCCATGCCAGCTCCTCAATGAGGTTCAAAGTTCCACACCTATTTTCAGGCAGCATGAGGGCCACTGTGCAAGCCCAGGTCATGCCTACCACCCATACTTCCCTGATGTCAAACTGCTTCCCTGATGTCAAATAGCAGAGCTCTGAGACAGAACACCACAGGATGTCTAATGGTGACATCTGTTTGGTAGAGAGAGAAACCTGTCCCATGCCCATCTTGTAGGGAGGTTAGAAATACCACAGATGTCGGGGTGCTTGGGTGGCTCAGTCAGTTAAGTGTCTGACTTGGCTCAGGTCATGATTTCATAGTTTGTGGGTTTGAGCCCTGCATCAGGCTCTGTGTTGACAGCTCAGAGCCTGGAGCCTGCTTCAGTTTCTGTGTCTCCTTCTGTCTTTGCCTCTCCACTTCTCATGCTTTCTCTCTCTCTCTCAAAAATAAATAAACATTAAAAAAATTAAAAAAAAGAAATACCACAGATGTAAAGGCCCTGAATGGGCTCTGAAAAGGAAAAAGAAGAAACCACACAAATCCAAGGGGCCATTCCAGTGGCTAGCTCCCAGGAGGCTAGTGGGAGAGGATCTTCCCCAGGAAGAGGCCACCTGAGTAGCTGGTGCCCCTCTCCCATGGGTGGCCAACTCCCATGAAGTCTCAACCCAGCCTTCCTCAGGCAGGGAAGTTGCTTTTGCGGTTTACTCCTTGTTCTCAACGCTCCCTGGTGTAGAGAAGGCAAGGCCACTGCTCTCTTCACACCTTTGCTGAGTTCAAGACTGGTAGTCAGACATTGGCTTCTGTCTTTTCCAGAACCTTTCACAGAAAAAGAAAACTAACAACCTCCACAAAACAATAAGAAACTCATTCCTGGCCAAGAGGAGACCTGAGAATAAAAAAGCCACTGATTTGAGGATGGAAGATACTACGGGGGGTGACTTCATTCAAAGATGGAAATGACATCAGAATTCACTGGCACAGCTCCATAGGCAGAGCTAATATTCCAGGGATCTGAAGCCCCACACAGCTGAGCTCAGCTCACTGATGCCGGGAAACCAGCTCCGAGTTGAGGACACCACCAGGGTGGCAAGTGTCCTGGGTAAAATTGGAGAAAATGGAGAGTAACAGGCCTTTACTTAACCTGATGAAGTGTGACTCATGCAAATGTCTTTCCATAACTCTTAAGGCTGTAAAAAAATACAAGACACTGATTTCAAGTTCTCTTAATTACAAACATGTTGAGCCAGCTCTGTACAACTTTGCCTTTTTGTCTGTTTTATCTGCTTTGTTGTTAGTCTTGCATATGAAGCCACTTTTAAAAGTCTTTTAAACTGCTATAGTAGTCGCTGGCTGTCTTACGGGCACCAAACATCAATTCTTTCCTAAGACCGTGGTCTGTTTGCTTTGAGAGAATTACTTCTTTTCTCACCGGATAAAAGTTTGGCAGGTGCCCTGCCCATCTGTAGCTAAGATGCAGGACCATGACATAAGCAAAGACAATAGGACTGAACTGAATCCTGAACAAAGAGATAAAGAGACAGCAAAGAGTTGACTGTCCATCCAATAATGCAGTAGTACTTCAACAAACCTTCTGCTCCGTGACTATCCTCCTATATCTTGCTCTCCCCTTGTTCTGTGGACAAGCCTGACTTCTGCCCACCACCCATCTTGCTTCTCCAGCCTTATGGTTGCTGTGTGCCCCGGATAAATTCTTTCATCTGCAGTGGCCAAAGTCAGTGCCTCAGCTGTGTTGGTAAATATCTTCATCTATAGGCTATTTTCATTTCAAATTATGGCAAGGGCAGAAGACAAGTATCAGAGATCCTGGAAGATGGAGAAGTTGAGAAAGAATTTCAGAAACTTTTAGGGTTTCATAATATAACCTCTTCTCTTTGTAGACAGCAAAGCTTGGAGAAGGCTTGATAGCCAGCTGCCCCTGCTGGCAAAGTCTTCAGTTTCCATTGAAGGAAAACCAATCACCAATGGACCTGGGATCATTGGAAGAACTGGCTAGTTCCATAATCTCACCTTTCCCTCCTTTAGATTTTCTTTCCAGGGTTCTAAGAAGCCTTTTGGGGACAGAATGGAGTCACATTTAAGAGTGGACTAATTTGGAGGGGAAGGCAAGTGTCTTGGTCCCTACCTTGTTCACCGTGGTAGTTAGAAGAAAGGGCATGACCCTTTTTCTCAGAAAGTGTTCAGGAGATGCTCCCCATCTTGCTGGGGTCTAGCAATAGAAAAAGGAGAACTTCCTGTCCAAGAAGGCCACAGGAAGGCAGAGAGTTGAGAGTGGGGAAGAGTGAAATGAGCTCTCTATATTGAATGCCAGGGCCACAAAACAGAAGGAGAACTTTTGGGGAAGACCAACCATCCAAAATCCTCTGAAGAAAAATGTGAGGAAAGGAAGTCTCTGAGATGAAATCCTTCCCTCGGGAAGTAAGAGGCTCAGGGGGTGGAATTATCAAAGTGGTTGGGAACAGGCACCCATCTCGCATAATAATCACAGCTTCGAGACCTTGATCTGGTACTACCAAAACATCTAGAATAAAAACCAGCGCACAGTGTAGGTGTGGATACAGCCCAATTACCCAAGAATCAGTACTTTGGGAGGAAAGAGCTTGAATAGCTGTCTAAATCCATATATTTTTCTTCTTGCCTCAAGTTCAGGACAAATGAAGCAGTTCCAAGGACTGTAGAGCTGTGCAGTGGGTATCCGCTTCCAACTGAGGTTAGTCATTAGCCTATAACCTCTCCACGTCAAGACACAGAGAAAATGTCCACACCAACTGAACAGACTTTCCAGGGAGACCTTCCCACCCCAAATGGCAGTGAAGTAATTAATCCTCTCTGCACCAGTGGGACCTCATTCTATTCAAATTCTATTACTGCTGGTAGCTAGCTCCAACACAGCACAAATCCCAGAAGAACAAGGTGGCATCACGAGCTGCCCATATCTGATTGTTTAACTGGATGGGAAAAATGAGAAAGACTTACAAAAATGCCTCACACCACCCCCCCCCCCCCCCCCCCGCCAACACATGTACTCTGTTTGAGCCTCCGAATCCATTTCTAAGCTGCCTGCTTCTGCCGCCGTCTAGAGGTCAGAACTGAAGTGCAGAAAACTGGAGAAAAGCACTTTGTGCGGTAAAGCCTTGAAGCGTAATCTTGGATCACCTGGGGGGCATAGAGTCAGCACACATGAAGTCATTTCCAGCCATCCCTGGCCAAGGAACAAGGAGGCAGAAATAATCCGCCTGCTCAAGGAAAGAGGCAGGAGTGATTTGAATAATTATCTATATTTTAGACAAAATGGGACATTCTATTATGTTATGCAAATTCAAATAATGGACTTTTTTATGTGAACTACATCAGTTTACATCCTCATTATCTCAAGTTTTTGGTGTTCAACCACACGGAAACTTGCTGCTGTCTTCATTAATTTACTGTAGGTAACTGACCTAGTCAAACATCCCTGAATATGACATAAAACCCATGGACTGTATTTATCCACGTATCCAGCTGACTTCCAGCTCTGCGTTTCTCACCTCATATTAAACATGATGACAGATGCACCAACAGAGGTTACTGGGAACCTTCTCCCAGGCATTGTCTTGCAGAGAGATAAAGTTCTGTAATTAAGCCGCTGTTCACAAACGTGGAAATAATTCAGTGTACTGGAAAACGGTAATTAACTAAACTATCATCTATGTAACAGCCAGTTACACATGGGACTCGTTAGAACAGGCTTTGTTTGGTGTCCAATGGCTTTTACTTTAAGTTGGGCAGGAACAAAATGGGACAGGGGACTTCACACCTGACTGGGATGGTTGTAGAGATATTCTCCCATTACCACTGACACCAACTGGGTTGTAAATGAGACCCAATGGCTGGGGAAAGAAAATGCCATCAATATGATCTTCTTAAGTGTTGCTCCGAAGACTTGCCCAGCTCTAAAGGACTGGTCTGGAGGCCTGAAAGTAGTGGCTGGGTAAGAGCAAAGAAGTTGAGCAGTTAATGAAGTGGTCTCAAGAGATGATGGACAGTTTGCGGAGCATCATTGAGAAAGAGTTCTGATAGATTCCATCACAGATTCCATAGGGGAGGGTAAAAAGGAGACAGCTAATAAATATCTCCCACCATAGGTGGTAGCAGCAGGTGTACATGGGGTGAACTGAGGCTAGAGGTGAAGAAATTTGCTTAAGGTCACACTACTCCATGGTAAGTGGAGCACTGGGATCAGAGTCAACATCTACCTGGCTCCAAAACCTGGGCTCTTTCCAGCTATGCCAAGGTCTGTGTTTCCAGTTTCCCCTCGGAAAGATTGTGTAGACCAATGGTTTTCATCCTTGGCAAGACATCAGAAGCACACATGGAGCTTTTAGAAACTACAGTTGCCCAAATCTACCCAATATGACCCTTTGGGGAATGGAGCCCAAGGATCTGGATTTCTAAAAAGCTCCAGGATTAATCACCTCTGATGTGCAGCCAGAATTGAAAGCCATTGATCCAGCTGCAATGATTATACCACAATTTAACATTAATAACGTTTTCTTTATAGGAGCCCAGACTGGTTCATTCATTCGATAAACACTTTTGAGCTCCTACTACCAGATGAGCTAATGTTCTTGGTAAAGCATCCATCTTGGTCCCTGGCATGTAGAAGGTGCTCAATACTTCGATTGTATTCATCACCTCTTAACTAGAGGCTCCACTCTTCCAGAGACCAGGCAAAGCGATGGCAACACAGAGAAGTGGAGAAGCGCCAACAGACTCAAAGCAGGGATAGGCAGGTAAACTATTAGCAGCAATTTGGAATCACAGCCAGAAACAGGGAGGCAGCCCACAGAGGTAAGCAGGGGAGATTTTACAGAGGGGAATGTCTGAGCTGCTTTTGAGATACACATTGGTGTAAGATAAGCATTCACTGTCTTCTTGTTGGAAGGTCCTGGAGTAAGGGGTGAAATGCACACTCACTATCCTTACCCTCATGCTAAGAGGTCTGATATCAGCAGTATAGCCACGGGGCCAGGCTCAGTTTGCAGTCGAAGAGACAAACTGGGGCTCAGAGGATGTCAACGCCTAGCTAGGAGCCAGCATCCTGGCTCAAGGAAAAAACACCAAGTTACACCTTTCATTCCCCAAATCCTCTGGCAAATGTTGGGCAGGAGCCCCTGCTCCTGCACACACCCCAAGGATGGCCCAGTGGCAGAGACATCATTCATATTCCAGTTCTGCCCCTGCCCCTTCCTCATCCCATTTTTCCAGGGCCAAGGATGCCATCCACCAATGCACTCAAAGACAATTAGGGAGTTAAGAAGATAACGTGTAATCTTCCTGGCACAGGGAAGGTGCCCTAAGATGTGACTTGTCCTCCCCACACCCCATACTGCCCATCACAAAGTCCTTGGGAAGGAATAGCGCCTTGACCGCCATTCACCAAGCACGTCCCATGGACAGGTGCTGTTTATGGCACTTTCCACGCCTTCCTTCGTTGAGCCTCAGGGCAACACTATGAGGCTGGCCTAAAGGAAGAGGGGAAAGGTACAGGAGAGAAAGTCTCTATATAGAGTTGAAGAAGCATCAGAGGAGTGAAGGCAGAGAAGGTTGCAGAGCCAAAGGGGATGTCTCCCACCACAGATCTTCCATGGAGAGCAGGCGTGTGCTGCCGGGCCATGCAGACAGCGGCTGGCCCGCTGGGTGCTACTCTGCCACTGCTGCCTGGCCACCCTGGCCCCTGTCAGCTCCTGTCTGCGAAGGAAGCAGGGAAAGGGTGGGGAGGGCAGGCAAGGCAGGAAGCACAAACATTCCAAGCTCCCAGCCCAGTGACAGATGATTCATCCCTCACTCTTCATGTCATCTCCCATTTGTGCGGTTCTCATCTTTATTTCATGAATATTTTATTCTTAGAGCAATGGCTCTACTTCCCCCATAAATCTAGAGGGTGGCTCTTTACTGCAACCACAGGGCCTGCCTGCTGCACTCACCTGCATTGGGTAACTACATAATAGTCTGATTCCTTAGAAAAAATATGAGCTCAAATCCGCATGAATATTAAGGGGTTGAACGCACATTACTACTCTTCCTCAAGTAGGTGTCTGAAGTCTGAAGACATCTCAGCACAAGCCATTAAACACAACTAGAACTACACCCAAAGACAGGCTTCTGGCTCTTAAGAAATACAGCCAATGTTCCAAAATGAAGCATTCTAAGATAAACCAGACACTCTCACCTAATTGAGAATGCTGCTCTATAAAACACAGCCAACCAGCAACACTAAGTGGTTCTGGATTAAATACCGTTATTATTTGTGGAAGGTTTGAAAGATATGCTTCTGATATCCTGTTGTTTCAACCCCTTCCTGGTTCCCATTCCCTGAATGATGAAGTCTCAACCACTTGGCCTGGTTCCCTCGGAGCAAGTCCTGCCCCCTGGTTCAGCCTCTTCCACTCACATCCCCTTGCTGATGCCGACACTCCAGCCCCCACAGCTCCAGGAGGTGAGATGACTATTTACCTCTGTGTTGTTCACCCTGCCCCATGGGCAACTTCCAATCTCACCTCCAGCTCTAGGATCTGTACCAACTCTTCAACACTGAGTTCTCCAAGACTGATGAACTCTTCACCAACAGGTACCCTTGCACCCTATGACCTCCCCCCACCATGCCCAGGCTGGGCTGGGTGCCCCTCAGTGCATCCATGGTACCCTCTGCTCACTTGTGAAGGGCCCTGATGAATGGAGACTGCTTTGGTCAACCTCTCTGCCACATCTTCCCCTGCAGAGGTAAGCCCCCTGGGAACATGGACTGTGCCGCCAAAGACATATTTATGAAAGGAAGAGGAGAGGGGGAGAAATTTCATTTGAAAATCAGAAACCCACAAAAACAGGGAAAAGATGGGGAATATTTCCTTCTTCTATCATGCAACCCTTAGTAACCCTCTAGGAGGGGCTGAAAGAAAGGCAGCTATTATGCTTTTGCAACCTGTCTTTTCACTGGTCCTCATTCCTATCTGGAAGCAGGATGGGGGCAGGTGCAGAAATTTCCACATTTCCTAGGCAGGACCAATGTATTTCATCCTCTCTTATGCCTGAGACCTGAGGCTTATGCAAAAGCCAAAAGAGAAGACAGGATGCTTTACTGGCAAGAAGAGAGCTGTTCCTCAGAACTGGGTCATTTCTTGGTCTCCTGGTCTTTCCAACAATCAATCCTCCCAACTCTCCTTTCGTCTCTCTCTCTCTCTTTCTCTCTCTCTCCCTTTCTCTCTCTCTCCCTTTCTCTCTCTCTCCCTTTCTCTCTCTCTCTCTCTCTCACACACACACACACACACACACACACAGACACGCAGGCACACTGTAATCATTCACTCTGGGCTTCTCAGGCTAGGATTGTCACTAAACACTAAACTAGCAGATGTGGAGGGACATGATGACTAGAAGCAGATGAGAATGTCTTGCCAGAAGAAGAATGGCCTCTCTCTGCATCTGGTTCACAAGGGACATCTGGAGAGCTCTGCCTGTGTCCACGCCATCCCACGTCAGCACTTCCATGACAGTGAGATGCTCCCCACCCAGAGGGCCTCTCCTGCTCCCCTGACCCAAGGGCATATGCACAGAGGAATCAGGCTGTGGCTGACTGGGTTTGGAAAAAAAAAAAACAAACCCAAACCAAACAACATGGAGAATGCAATGGGATCTGGTCCTCCCCTGTCCCGGTGGGGAAGGCTCTAGGGCCACCCTACCCTGGGTACAGGCCGATGCTTCTGTACATATAGACTTGGGTGGTGAGAAACAGGCTGGTAAGGGGACATATATGCAGCCTTTCCTTAAAACTACTCATAAGAATAATTCAACGTCCCTCCCAAAGACTTCTTCACACACACACACACACACACACACACACACACACACACACACACACATAATCCCATTAGCAAAAGAAGTTTAAGCAGAACCATTAACTGTTTCTTTCAGTGGTTTTCCCTTAGGTCTCATTCTTCCTTCTTTCCTGTGGATGAGGGGTGGCAGGAGAAGCACTGACGCCATGGGAGACCCAAGCTTTGCACTTCCTTGCAGGGAAGAACACAGAAGGCAGATGAGGAAGATGGATGTCCCCAGAACATTTCCAATATGCTGAATCAAATGGCAAGATCCTTCCAGCAAAAACTAAGTGTGATGACAGAGAGCTCGCTGCCTGGTATGAATGGAAAGTCTGTCCTCACCCTCTCCCCCTTGCCAGGAGCTCCATTTCAGACTGATATGGGGTGTGGCCAACCAGTCTCTCCACGCTGCAGAGATGGTGGCCATGGTGACACTGCCTCTTTGGATTTG
The DNA here is from genome assembly GCF_003009895.1 of Hyaena hyaena. Classification (NCBI taxonomy): domain Eukaryota; kingdom Metazoa; phylum Chordata; class Mammalia; order Carnivora; family Hyaenidae; genus Hyaena; species Hyaena hyaena. The sequence goes on from NW_024081736.1 coordinate 24,826, forward strand.
GCGCTGGTTACTTTGCTGCATCTTGTTTGAAATTTATACCTGTTTGTATCAACATAATCTGTTGATTATAATTCAGAAGAAGCTGAGGTGCAGGCAGCACACAGTGGCACCCCACAATGGAGTGGCTCGGCTTATGCTTCCCTGCCTGTGTGTAGGTTTCCACTGGCACATACCATCCCTAAATGGCACTCCTTGCCACCCTCCCTTAGGGGAACTGGCTCCAGGGTGCCTTGGTGGAGGCTTTGCATAAAAAAACTAGACACGAAGAAGAATAAAACCCCAATGGAAGGAAGTGTTGTGGAAAGAATCACCTTGTGGTTGGCACACATTAAGAGGGCTTTGTGCCAGAACTTGAAGTCTGGACAGAGCCGCAATGTTCCCTGCGCTGGGTATTCCTGGAGGGACATGGGAAGGCTGGGCTCTGTAAGGAGGAGGAAGGGAAGGGAAGAAGGGGCGATAGGAGGGGCAAGGGCCAGTCCCTACTTGCATGCTGGAAGAGCAGAGCCCTGTGGCCCTTGATGTGAAGGCAAAGAGAACCGAGAAGGAATGAGGTCTCCTCTCTTACCCTACAGTTGGTCTCTCCAGGTCAGGGTGGAGGCACATGGGCGGGGCAGGGTGGGGAAGGGCTCTCTGGCGCTGCTCATGCTGTACCCGCTCTATAGATAAATACAGGACTTTAGTGGCCATGGCTGGTGCCTTGGCATTTTGTTCAAGCATAAAAACATCCCCTACATTTGTTCTCTTGCTTTAAAATAAAAATAAAACAAGGACACCATCCCCCCCAAATAAACCACTACCGTCTCCAGACAAGTGACTTCGGTAAATACTGATTGGAAGAAAACCACCCGCCAAGTGGCCCAGTGGGACTCTCCTGCCTCTAGGATGCAGAAAGGAGAAGCAGGACTCAGGGCACGGACCTCTTTGGGGGTCTCCTGGTGGCACCGGTTGCTGTTCCACCACAACTCCAGGGCGGCCACCAGGCAGGCAAGGAGGAGGCCGATGGCCAAGATGCAGAAGACCCCAGCGAAGCTGTGCAGCTTGAGCGATTTGCCGTCAGCCTGGGCACTGGCGTGGCTGGTGAGGTCACAGCGGCCCATATGCGGCCACCACTTCTGCTTGAGCACGTCCAGGTCCCCAGTGTCCTGCAACTCCAGGATCCTGCAAGATACAATCCACATGAGCCACAGCCACTAGCTTCATCAGTGTGGTCATGGGGGCCTTGGTTTTTCCCCACCGTGCTGGCCCCTCCATAGACCATGCTGAACCATGGTAGCTCTTCTTCTGCCCCAACTTTTCCTTCCCCAATCCCTCTGAGGCGGAGTGCTCTTCCCAAAACCCACATTTTGGGAAGGAGAGAGATTTTGCCTCTCTCCTCCTTAAAGGCCTTGATGCCCCCTCCTACCCTGTGTCACCACCCATGGATAAAGTTCAATAACAGAGCACATAAGGACCCTTCACATGAAATAGGGAGCAAGCTCTGGGGATAAAATAGGAAAATACAGAACTAGACGAGGCAACACTCAAGACTGTGGAGTTAAAAAATGCTTTCTTTAAAACTTCAATACATTATAAGTTTCTCCCACCAGGATTCCCCAAATCACTCATTCATTCATTCATTCATTCAATTTGAGCAGTATCTGCCTTGTGTTATGTATGATGTTCAACACTGCTGAGGGAGCGGTCCAGAGACACAAACATGGACCTTGAAACAATCAGAGCAATCAATGTGAACACCGAAGCTATGATCAATACCATGACATGAAAGTACAGATGCTAAGAAATGGTGCACTGGGTGGGGGAGTGTCCAGCCCAGGAGGGTTACAGGGAGGACCTCATCAAGGAAGTGACAGCTGAGCAGCACCTGAAGGAAGGTTAGTCATCGAATAGCTCACACTTGTCTGACATAATCTACATGCCAGGATATATCCTAAGTGCTTGACAGATAGTGTTTAATTCTCATGTCAACCCTTTGATATAGTTCCTTCCATTCTCTTATTTTTATACAGAAGGAAACGGAGGCACAGAGAGGTGAAATATCCTGCCAAATTCACTTTGTGGTTGGCAGGGATGGCATTCAATGAGAAGGAAAGCCTACAGCCATGCTTGAAAGTCTTGTCTAGGCTAAGTGCTCAGCATATCTGAGATGCTACATTGTGGCCACTGAGGCTGGAGAGTGGAGAGTGAGGAGGAAGATCGTGGGAAACGAAGCTAAAGCAGCGGGAGTGAGTCAAGAATGTGGGCTCTGAGAAGGTGTGAGAGGAAGGCTGGATTCCATCCTGATCGCCAAGATGGGACAAATCCCTGGGCTCCTGTATTCCCTATATAGGTGTCTGGATGGTGGCTTTCCTTTACTGTGGTATTTTATGGACTCCCTCTGTAAGCCAGTGGTCTGAGCAGTGAGCGAATAGTATCTGGAAGTCCCCGGGATCCTCATACCCAAGCTTTTCCATCTGGGGAGAGGGACTCTTTCAGCCTGGTCCATGGTGATATATCCAGGTGATAACACCTTCTGTGACCTCCCTGAGCCTTTTGGGTGTGCACGGTTCAAGAATAGTGGTGCTGTACAGTCAAGAGAAGCTCACTTCCAACTGTCCAGTTGAGCAATCTCTGCCCTAGACCTACACTGCAGGCCAGCTGTGACCACAAGCTGAGGCTGAGATCTATGGCCATGCATGGGTTATGGCTGTTGGAGAGGGAAGGTGACAGCCCAGAGGGGGTCCTCTGACCTGTCACCATCATGGACCCAGCATAGCATGGCCTTTCATGGGCTGTGAATAGCTTGGCTCAGTGCAAGAAGCAGGGAATGGAGGCACCAGGTCTCAGCTGAGTATCACAGAACAAGTGACTGGCCCCTGTTAATCTTGGCTGGCTCATCTTTGCAAGATGGACCCACGAAGGTGAGTAGATCCTTCAGGACAGGCTATGTGTTACATGCCATGGTTTCTCCTGAGCAAGCACAGTGGTGGCACAACTTGGGCCATTGATGAATGTTGGTTGCATCAATATGTGTATGAATATATTAATTGAATCATGAAAACTAATCTAAACTAAAATGGCCATGGTGAGATAATGTCTATTAAGTGCCAAGGACACAAGTCAGAGTCAGCACAGAAGACTTAATATGCTGCTGTGCCTGTAGGGACTTGGTCTTTGAGATAAATGCATAACTGACATGTGCACCTGTATGCCTTGGGCTTGTGCTCGGTATGCCACTGAGCACCACAGTGGCACATGGTACCTCCCATGATCACCTGGGCAGCTTCATTGTCCCACTACCTATGTGTGGCTCTGGACATGTTAGAGAAGCTGGCCAGAGGATCATGCTGAAAGACCACTATTGAAGTCTATGGTGGCAGGTCTGAGTAATCTGGGCCTCCTGCCATTATAGGAACCCCAGGGCTGGAAATGCAGGATCTCACAGCTTTGAGAAGACTCATGCGTAGATGACTGGCTGACCAAAGAGAGACAGCAGAGCTTTGTCTCCAGCACGATTCTGCTCTGATGGACATCATGCAAACCCGGACCGTGCCATCACAGTAGCCATGGTATGCAACCTCTCAACTTCAGTGCTCTTGTTACTAAAATCTGAGATCATAACAACTCCTACCACAACATGATTGTGACAAAATGGAAAGGGGACACATGGGCACCACTCAGCTCAAGACATGGCAAGTAATAAAAGCTCCAAAAAAAGCTGGTTAAATTTGCACAGTCTGATGGCCATGCTGACCAGCAACCCTATCCAGTCCGGTACTGACATGCACCGCCTTTTCTAGAGAACATAGTAGGGACCGATCATTTCCCATTGTTGTAATTCCCCCTAGCAGCCTGCAAAGTAGTTCTTAGTGAATTGGTTTTACATCTTGAAGACCTGAGGCTCGGCACCTAGATGACTTGTTCACGGTTGCAATTAGAAAGTGGCAAAATTACTCTTCAGAGCTGGGGCATGCTGACCCGGGAGGCCATGCTCTTTCCAGAACATCAGGCTGCTAAGTGCAGTTGGCGGCTCTCTGAGAGTTAGGCTCTGGTCTACGGGACCATGAAACTCTGGCCAGAGCACAGCTGTAAGGTCTGATTTTTACATCTCTGCTCACTGACTGCGACATCAGGCAGGCTACTTAGTTTTGCCGATGCCTCTCTTCTTCCAGCTCCTTTTAATTGTATGCATTTTTATGTCCAATATTATTCCAGGAAGGATGTAAGGCAATTTATAGGGAAACATAGAATAAAGTAAAAACAAACAAATCAAAAGGAAAATTTAAATATGTAAGCAACAGAGGAAAGATAAAACAAGTCATGGGCACAAAATGAGTCTTAGAACGAGGCTAAACTAATGCACACTATAATAATCTGTACTCCTGCTTCTGAGTAAGCCGGAGCGATAATAGCCACTTCTGGAAGCCAGTTGTTCTATTTTCCAGACAGATATAATTGCAGGTGCTTTCCTCTGGTCAATAGTTGGGGAACCTGCTACACAGTAGGTGCTCTATAAATGGCTATTAAGTTGTTAAACATTTATTGAATGCCGGCCCTGCATGCCATGGTCCACAAACAGGCTACAGCACTTAACCCCTGCCATACACATGTAGAAGGTGTAGCCTATAGATCTTGTCCTCTGCCGAAGCAAGGGTGTGTACCCATATTCAAGGAAACCGCTTAGTTCCCAGGAATAAGGGAAAGAAAGTTACAGCAGCTCCAGATAAGACTGGGATCTGTGATTTATATAAGACCTTTTTTTTTTCTGTAAATGCCATAGAGCCTTGCTTCCTTGATCTGCCCCCTCTCTCCTCTCAGGCACACCCCAACTAGAGGCAGCTCACGGTTCTATAGGCACCATACAATGGGGAGCCTCTTCAAGAACCACTGGCAGCAGTACACTGACAACCTGAGGTCTGAGTGTTCCTTCTAAGAGATACCCATCTGCCCAGGCAGGGGAGCGGAGATGCTTCCAGCCCAAAAGAGCGGAGATGCGACATAGAGGTAGGTGATGATAATCTGGAGGGCAGCATAGCCCACTGGGGACATTCACTTACAGTCATAGAGCACATGGACTTCTAATGAAAGCCAAGAGTAATAAATCACTTCTTGCCAGAATAACCAGGAGACTGGACTAGCCACAAATTTTTTAATGGTCACTCCTGGGTTTGGGGGAGCAGCCCACAGAGTCAGAAATTTTGAATAGAACCCCACGGTCAGTACATCGATAGATAATGCACAGGTCTGTTCCAGAGCAAGCCTGAATTTTGGGACCCTGCACCCACACACTGGTCCTCATCCGCTACCCTCAAGGGCCACACAAAGGACATCGAATTACTTCTGCACCCAGCAAGCCTTATAATATTAGAAGGGAGCAAGGTTGAAAATCCTTAGGTTCCCTCCTGGTTTCAGCCTTCTGCTGCCCTGACTTACTGAACAACCCAGCCAGGAAGCAAGCTCTCTCCTCTCTCCAGTAATTCACGTTAGCAGACTTTTGGGAGATCCCTGGGCAGGTCATACATACAGGGACCCTAAGCTTCCCCTCACTGGGTACCCTGTGCTTCTGTGAGCACCATCTTGGTGCTGCTGCTGCATTGGCCCCCCAGCTACCTTACCATCTGTTCCAGAAAGGTGCTCACAGGTTGATGGTCTATGGAATGCCCTGAGCCTCTTGTCTCAGAAAATCAACTGGAGTAAACCTTAAGAACACAAATGTAGGGGCACCTGGGTGACTCAATTAGTTAAACATCGGACTTTGGCTCAGGCCATGATCTAGTTGTTTGTGGGTTGGAGCCCTGCATCTAGCCCTGTGCTGATAGCCCAGAGCCTGGAGCCTGCTTCGGATTTTGTGTCTTTCTCTCTCTCTGCACCTCCCTCATTCACACTCTGTTTCTCTCTCTCAAAAATAAATAAACATTAAAAAAATTAAAAAAAAAAAAAAAGAACATCAACGTAATACACATTCTGGTGAGAAGCCATTCTTTCTTCATATCTTTAATCTGAGCAATTGATAAATTTCTACTCCTCCTTCTCCCTTCTCATATCTCTGCTCCAGGAAGCAAAGGGAGGCACAGAATGTACACCTGATTAAGTTCTAGAGAAAACCCAGAAGCCTTATTTATCATATTTAGTTCTATCTCTTTTCCCAGTTTTGCAAAGGAGCCACTGAACGGATGGGTTGTAGGGCACCGTCCTCAGCTTTTTCCTGATGGGGTTTAGGCTCAGGTACTCATGATCACAAAAGCCCAACCCACATCTTGAAGGTAGGAGAAGGAAGGCAGTGGGGACTGGAGATCTGACAGTAACATGAGCGTAGGACTTACGTTCTCCTCCCAACTCTGCCGGGAGCTGGATGAGTGACCCTCTCTGAGCTTCAGGATGTTAAATGAATGACCTCTAACAGCTCTTGCCCCTTCAGATGGATTAACCTCAGTGCTAGGATGCCTGTGTTTACCAGTCAACTGGTGTTGCACCTACGCCTGGTTACCAGCTTTTTCACTTGGAACAATTCTGCCATTTTGGATTTTGATGGACCAAGACAGAGCCTGTCCTTTGGGATTCCTCTCTACGCTCCTTAGTCCTGCCCTCTTCACTCACCAGGATGTGACCTCAGAGACATGTGCGAGTGATGGGCCCAAGATACAGATGTGCTTAGGAACAGCTTAGGCCACTGAGCTTACCAATGCTCCTCACTTCCACCTTGTCTGGTCAGGCCAAGACCCCTAGTCAAAGACTAAGATAAGTTTTTCTGACCGAAAAAGCAAGGTATTGATGACAGACTATTTTTCACAAGGAAGCTGGCCTGGTGTTCCAGACTGAGCACTTGGAAACTTGATCATGCCCAAGAGTCTAGAGAAGATCAGACCCAAGAAGGGATGGACTCCCACTGGCAAATTACATGGGAAGCTTGATAAGCCAACACAAACTAGGCACAATGTTTCATTTCTGGTGGAGGGTACCCATGTGCCTTTGCTTAGGCTTGAATATAAATACCCAGGTCTATAAAGCCCTCCTCCCCACTTACCCCCACCCCCACCTACCATTTGCTAGTATTATTTACCAGGAGGCTGATCAGGGGAGGGTGAGGAGGAGGCAGGTCCCTTGCCTGTCCCAGCAGATAGCAGCTGCCCCCTCAGCCCATGTGCACATGGATATGGAGTCAACCTGCTTCTCTGACCACATTTTTTTTCAAAACCACATTGACCCTTCCCACACTGACTCTGCCCACTGACAGCCAATTTTAGAAGTTCCTAAAACTTATAATAATAAGTAATTATTGGGCTCTTATTAGATCTAATTAATTATTCACTTAATTTTAAAGTAGGGCTACTTTCTACTCATTCTTTAGGCACTTAGGTGCCCTCCCTGGCCTCCTGGTTCTGATCAGCTGCTTTCCTCTGCCCTTCTCCACCTCTAGACTATCCTCTCCATTGCACTTACTGCGCTGTGCTGGCATTGCCTGCCCGCATCACAGTTCCCACCAGGACTATGCACCTTCATGAGAAGGAACCGTATACTTCCTCTTCTTCATTCCTGGCTGGCACAGGGCTAGTTGGGGTGGAGGGAGGAGCATGTGCTGGTACACAATCGGGGCTGAGGTCACGTGAGGAAGAACCAAGTTTGTGTTGGCTCTTGTCTCCTAAGAGAATATTATCCTCCAAGCCCCCCTTGGCTGATGGTGCCTACCTCTGGGAGAAAAGGTCCCTGTAGGGGCTGCCGTGCTGCAGGGCGATCCCGTAGCCCTTGCTGCTGACGCTGTTGCCAATGACAGTCACAGAGCAGTCGTCATCTGTTAGGGCTGCGTACTCCACCACTGCCACATCCCACAAAAAGGCGTAGTTCCCCTTCTTTGCCTGAAAGACCAAAATCACCATGGAGTCAGGTAGGCCTGTATCAGTTTTGAGCACTGAGTAGCTCAGTCATGGGATTTGCTGGACCCGTCAAGGTGGCGCCCTGTCTGTCAGCCAGCACAGCAAGCCACTGGCTTGTCGTTCATCATGTTTAGACACAAAAGGCTGTGATGCTATCTCCAGTATGCTCCAGGACAGCACACGTCACACAGAAAAGTGGGAAAGGTAAGTGGTAGGTGGGCTCTAAGGCTAGCCACCTGCTTGCAATGGCAGGGACCTATTTTATAGATTAGCAAGCGTACCTTGGAAAATGCAGGAAGTCTGACCCAGGGAATTGAGATTTTCTGATCAGAGATTTAGGAGGAGTGTAATAGTACCCATTTAGTATTTCTACTTAGAAACTGGCTGAGCCCTGCTTACGGTGAACATGGAAGATGGCCCTAGATTGAACACCCCTGAATGGCCATGGCTTAATATCTAAGTCATGAACTTGAACTTTCTATGCATAGGGAAGAACCCATAAGGTCAGGGTCCTGATTTTGATGGTGCCAGGCTGTGTTTCTGCCATGTGCCTTCCGCTGCCCACACATGAGTGTCCCCATGCATACACACATGCACAAGCACATATATAAATATGCAGATCCACAGGCACACAAGCAAGAGTGCACACACACACACACACATGCACACACACAGGACGTTTCTATATTAATGCAGTGGTTGCAGATTATTCCATTAGGAATTTGCCTGTGGCCACACTGAAGTCCCACTTCATCACACCCATCCACAGCAGACCTTCAGTTCTATCATGAGCCTTAACTCTGACTTTGCCTGGAATTTGAGCACTCAAAAGAAATGTGAGCTGCTCTGCTTTTTGGAAGGAGATGCAAACTAGACACTGTCACTTGGCCGGCTTAAAATAGAGCATAATGTTCTTAATGTAGCCAAGTGCCTGGTTTTTATTCTATAGTGAGCACACAGTTGCCTCTTTGCCACATCTTCCCTCCCACCACAACTCACACCAGGTGCCAGAAGGCCTCAGCCTGGCCTTGGTGGCAGGGGTAAAAGATCACAGACAAGAGATCAAGCTGGCCTGCTACAAGCTTTGAGGCATTGTCCTGGGCATTGTGCTAATCTCTTGCTTCAGGTGAGTCTTCATGTCCACTGAGACTTTCCAAAGAGTGCTATTGTTACTTAGATGAAGGTAGTCAAGATTTTACTTCTGTTAGGACTCAAAGTGCCCGTGGGTCAAAATGGCTCATTTTCTCTTCAGAAGGTTTTCATCAAAAGGATTTGTGAGCAGACCATGGCACCCCTCGGCATGAAGAGGCTGCTCCTGGCCATTCAACAATGTTGCCCAAAGACCTTGTAAGAAATGACACACGCTCCTGTGCCACACATGGACTTGCACCTCAGGGAGCAATCCAAATATTACATCAAAGCTGCATTCCTTGGCCAAGCCAATTTCATAAGTCCCTAAAGGACTTTGACCCAGGTTGCAAAATTACACTCATCTCTTTCCCTCCACATGGGAAGATAACAGTCTTTGAAATTTTTTCCTGCTGGCAAACAAGTTTTCTCTTGAAAAGATATAAATTTTCAACCTCTTAGAATCCAAGTTTCTCAGCAAAATGTTGACTTATGACCTAATATTTGGCTTCGGTCTGACTTTGGAGCATTTCACATCCACGCTCGCAATTCAACATGACAATCAGACATTGTTATTTGTACGATTTCAAAAGGGCATGTCATGTTGAAGGAAGAATTAAGATCAGGTTCGTTTCCACCTTTCAAGTGATGTTCCAAGAAGGAAAACGAAATAGGCTGGCTCAGATTGAGTGGAAACTGACTCTGACAAAAACCTGGTGCAGCCGTTCTACGGAGGCACTTAGCTTCCTTCAAGCGACAAGTGTTTGTGGCTCCGGTTTGGGCTCAGTGACAGGTGAGCGCAGCTGCAAGAAGGAAGCATTTATCGTCTTGCTGGCCTCAGCTGAGAAGGCAGGAAACACATGGATGGGATGCTGACAATGTCTTAGCTGCTAATCTCTTAAGCAGGAAGGCAGTCGAGAAAAGAGGGGGGAGAGTAGTTCTCTTTCTTGAGCTGGTGAGTCTTCCTATTTTTAAACAGACACTAAAGTTACTATTATGTTTATGTCTGCTTCAAGGAGCATGTGGCCCGTCCGTAATCTACTTGACAATGCCTGAACGGCGGGGGGGGGGGGGGGGGGGGGGGGGGGGGGGCGCGGGAGGGGGGGGGGGGGGGGGGGGGGGGGGGGGGGGGGGGGGGGGGGGGGCTGGAGAGGCTGATGTGCCCCATCTTGTTCATGGACCACATCAGAGGCTCCAGCTGCATTGGGCTCTAGCCTTTTGAAATTATTCTCCATCTCCAACATCCCTGCCCCACTTCCTCAGCATTCCAGAGCTTCCTACATCCTCCTCGTAGCCCCATACTGAGTAAAATGCAGTATCAGATCCTTTCCTGGGTCTCCCAAGTCTGCTAGGATCTAGGAAAACTTTCTGGACCTTATAGATAATTCCACATGTTCCTAGTGTGTCACAGACCCTGTGTAACACAGAAATCTTCTTAGGTCTGGCCATGCTCTCAGGAACATTCAGATGACAACTATAAGAAGCCCAAACATGCTACCCCTCATGGTTATGTCCCCTTTATATGGGCTCTGTACACACACCCTGTCCAAAATTCTAAGACATGCTTCTCCCTTATAGGATCAAAACCAGCTTTCCATGGGATTCTATCTTCTACCTTCTTATTCTGTGCTGCTTATCCACAAAGCCTGGTACGTGTGTGAGTGCGTGCGTGCATGCGTGTGTGTGTGTATGTGTGTGTATACACAGAAATATATGTATATGCAGAGGCATATATATATGTATATACATACATACACAAAATTAAAGTAGTGGAAAACAATAGATGGATACAATGTTATTATTGTTCTGTATACATGTGAAATGTAATAGGCCGAAAGATGGATAGAATTATTACATAACAAAGTGGTATTAGTGATTCCTAGGACAAGCTGGTTAAAGGTTTTTCTTCAATCTTGTTACACAATCTATGTTATCACACACTACGCGGGCACCAAGTCTGATCTCCATTCCCTTGTGTGCCCTTGCCCAGCAACACAACACAGCGGCTTGGCAGGGCTCTCCAATTTCCCAGACATTACCCACATACAGCCCTTATTTCCCTGGACTGCATCTAAACATTTTGCTTTGTTTCATTCTCCCCTTTTCCTAACAGGGAATGAAAAGGCAATTGGTTTAAACATAAAAATGAAGAGATGTGAAGACTCAGGGACAAGAGGAAAAGAACAGCTTTGATATTAGACACAGTCAAAGGCATGTGAGCACCCATCCCCAGGAAGCCAGGATAGCATCAGGTAGACAGGCCACCCTGACTTATCTCGCTGCAAATATCTTAGCAAACAGGATCCGAGCCCTCCCCTGAAGTCCACTCTGTGCCCAGTCCACATGCACGATGGAGAACGAATGGAAAGGGATGGAGACACAAGAGTGCCTGGCCCCAGCGTTTAGAGCGTCCTTCCTAACATGTGGGGGAGTGTGATCAGCCTCTGTGGCTGGAGGAAGACTGGGCACAATAAACAAAGCCACGAGTGAGCTGGGATATTGGATGACTCCCTCTCCATTGCTCCACACAGATAATAAAATGAGATTGCATTGCCTTTCATCGCACCACTGATTCCACTCTTTGCAGAACTCACTTGGAGCACAAACTTCCAGACAACAACCTTTGAGGCAAGAACTTCATTATGCTCTTCTACTCCATTCTAACTGCTTTTAGAAAGGGGCAACCACATTGCTCGCCCAAACAAGAATGCTGGGGCTGCAAACATCAGACACAAATGTTACTGGGAAGGAAGTGCTGAAGGAAATCAGGCGTCTGCAGTGTCAGGTACAGAGAAGGTGCAGAGCGCCTGCTGGGTGTTGAGACCTTCAGAGCCCTGATTCCTTTGCCATCCCAGGTATAATTCGAAAGGGCAGAACATCCACCCTCTTTGACAGATGAAGGAGAAACAAAGTGACTTGTCCAAAACAAACCCAGATCATGAAAGGAAGAGCCAGGTCAAGGTGAGGTTCCTCTGGTTCCAAAGAAAGCCTTGCTATCCCCTCTGCCCTGCTTGGACCCATGACAGAGGGACTGGGGAAGTGGGGCCTGGTGTCCTTGCCCTCTGAGCACTTCCCAGGACAGTGTGGCTGGTGACAGAACACACTCCTATGGCAATGACAGTCTTTCCCCAGCTTTGTAAACATGGTGGCTTGTGGAACTGCTGAACTGCTATGAGATGGAAGTTACAAGACCACGCCATCTCCGGATGGGGTTGTCAGGATATCGGGGACTCCTTGGACACTTGATGCAACCTCATGTGCATTCACCATCCGGAGGCACACCTAGCGCCTCTCCCAGAATCCACTTTCACCCCAACAAAGCGGAGCTTGGCCCTCTCAAGTGTCCCAAGCATTAGCTCCCAGGGTCATGGTCATGAACTGGCAATGCATTGCCATACACAGCCTGAACCCTGGCTACAGTGACATGCGCACCAAATCACAAGATGCACGGTGAAAACCCAGACCGTCTGTGGAGAAAAGGACAATTTTACAGTCTGCCGGTAGGAGTGTGGGCTGGCACGATATTTCTGGAATGGCAATTTGGTGGGGAGACTCCAACGCTTTTAAAATGTGCATATACAGCAATTCCACCTCTAGGGATCTATCCTAAGGAATTATTCAGTTTCTGAAAAGGTGTTTGCACAAAGATTTTCCAAGTAACCTTGTTTAAACTAGCAAGAATTGGAAATAATATAAATGTTCAACACTTGAGAATCAACTGGGTAAAGGATAATATTAAATGACGGAATATTACATTACCATTACCATTGCTCTTAAGAGAGCAGTGATTGCTAAGGCAGTCTGTGGCAAACAAGGGCCAGCCTGAGTGTGCCTCCAACGGTATGGATTTGAATCCCAGCTGCACTGCTTGCTGACTGTGTGAGTGCAGGCAAGTTGCTTAACATCTCTGGGCCTCAGTTCTCATGGATGCAAAACGGTCCATAGCTTACAGAGTTCTGAGGAGGATTGAATCCCTCAATAAATGTGACATGCTTAGAACCTTGCCTGGCCTAAGGTGGATGCTACATACATGGGAACCAGTATTATGCTGTTTGGTGCAAAAGGATCTGTTACACTGGAGTAGCTGCATTATGATATCTTTTTTAAATCATTATGTAAAAATAATGTTTTTTATGTTTACGAAGAAAAAAAATCAAGCACCAAATACCAACATGGGGTGATGCCACCATGGGTGACTTCTGTTGGTTTCTTTCTTTTTTTATGTTTGTTTATTTTTGAGAGAGAGAGACAGCGTGATCAGGGGAGGGTCAGAGAGAGAGAGACAGAGAGGGAGACACAGAATCTGAAGCAGGCTCCAGGCCCTGAGCTAGCTGTCAGCACAGAGCCCGATGTGGGGCTCGAACCCACAAACTGTGAGATCATGACCTGAGCTAAATGAAGTCGGAAGCTTAATCAACTGAGCCACCCACGCGCCCCTGTTGATTTCTTTTAATCTGCTGTGTTTCCCATGTTTTCTGCAGTTTGTAAAGCATCTCTCCTGTGACTGCCGCTGTCCAAGAGGGGAATTTTAGTGATTCGGCCCCCTTCCTGGAGCACAGTGTAGTGAAAAGAGAAGAGTTGTAGACAAAGACAAATGCAGGGCTACGTCCCAGCTCTGGGGAACCTAGAATCTTGGGGACCAATAATTGGTTGCTTCCTAGAGAGCCATTCTGACTGTGGAATTAAAGGACACAATGAAGTGTGCCTGGCAATAGTGAGGGCTCAATTCAAACTCTCTCTCTGCCCTTCTGCAGTCCTCAGCTTGACTCCAGAGACTGATCTGTCAGCTGTTATGGGAACATCTATCTTCCCACACGCTCCCCCCACAGCCACTGTTCCACCTTGACCAAGTCAGCAACATGCTTTGTGGGGGACTGTGGTATGTGTGTGTATGGGTGTGTGTAAGTATGAGTACAAAAGAGTACATAAATGCATGCCTCTGTGTGTGTGTGTGTGTGTGTGTGTGTGTGAGTACCACAGACCCCAGGGAAGTAGCAGAGAAGTTTCAGGTGCCAAGGGCCTGGAGAACCACAAAGACTTTAAGATAAACAGACTATCAGCAGGGAAGGCGCTTACCTCTCCTGGTCTCTCTGAACAATGGACAGGATGTCCAAATTGACATGCAAATGTAGGGCAGACAATCAACAGGACTCTCAGAGGTGGTCACAAGCTAACCTCAGGTAAGGACACCTGCCATGAAGGCAGAGAAAATGACCATTTACCTAGATCAGTACCCAGAGCAGAAGAAGCAGGAAAAGCAGGGAAGGCTTCATGGGACGGGGAAATGGCAACATAACTCTTCCACAAGTAGTGCAGTGGCTGCTTTTCTGAGGTGTCCATGGGGCACAAAATCAATTTGGCTCCTGGCTTCAGACCAGAGTGAACAGGATGGAGCTGGACAATGAGATAAGACAACCAAAGGGGCAGCAAGGCCATCTGGTATGGGGATGTCCTCTGTGTGTGTGTGTGTGTGTGTGTGTGTGTCTGTGGACATGAGTGCAGGTGTGAGGGCAACCCCACAGGTTTGTCACGGTGGTCACAGTGAGGCTGCCCATTACCTGAGAGGCAGGACTGGGATAAGGGAAATGTCATAAGACTATAGCAGCATAAAATGGCTCCTGGTGGCCAGGCATTAGTCCTACAAGATCTCTGCAATGATTGCCTGTCCCATCCTGGTATTCTTGTAACAAAGTCAGTGGTGAGGAGCACACCAAGGGGTAGGGAGAATGGCAAGTAATTCCTCAGGCCACCAATGTCCTTACTCTTATATTGTCTTTCCTTTGATTCCTTAACTTCCTTTATAGAATCTTTACCTCCATTTCATAGAGAGCAAGGCCTGGAATGTCAATGATGGCAAAGGTCTGGACATGGGCAGATCAGGCTTTCCCTTAGTGCCCTTGGCCAGTCACCTGAAACCTGGGACTTCATGACCTCATCTAGAAGGCAAGAATAGCAAGCCCACCTCACAGTCTCATCATAGGAAGGGGCAACATGGAAAGTGTCTGATGCACTGAAGGAGCTCAAACACTAAGACACTGTCCTCATGATCATGATAATCATCATCAGCATCATCTTTATAGCTTAAAGCTTAGACCTGCATCAGCCTGGTAAATTAGAAAGACTGGTCACAATCTTGGCCCAGTTACTGACTCACTACTGATTTGTAAAGATGGAAGACGAGCCCAGATGGTCCCTTAGGTCTTGTCCTGCTTTAACATCCTCAAAGTCTATGATATAGACCAGTGGGTCTCAAAGTGTGTTCCCTGGACCAGCAGCATCAGCATACTGGAGAACTTAATAAGAAATGTAAATGCTCAGGCTCCATACCAGATCCACTGAATCTGGGAGTGGAGCTCAGCAATCTAATAATCTCTCCACGTGGTGCTGATGGGTGCTAAATCTAAGAGATCCAACAATACAGACCTTGGTGCCCATTAATTTCTGATCTTCTCATGAGAGCAGGTTTAGAAAGGGAGAGAATATTGTGGCTCCAGGGTCTCATGTTGGAGCACTAAATGGAGGAGCAGAAGTCATGGAGTTGAGAGACCAAGACTATTGAAAACAAATAATAAAAGAAAGTTGCATTTTACATCTTCTTCCCGCAAAGTGCTCTACGCGGGGTTTTCCCATACATTCTCTTCTTAGAAAGTTCAGAATAAACTTCCACAGCATAGACTCTGTCAATTTCCCAAGAAGATCGAGGCTCAAAAAGGACCATGCCCAAGACCATAGAATCAGCTATTGACAGGGACTGAATGTCTCCCCAGGTCTCCTGGACTGCAAATGGCCTTCCACTCTCCCACATCAAAAGTTCAACATCAGTAGCCCCGAAGGGCCACACAGAGCCCCCTGAGCAGCTGTCTCTGTTATACTGATTTTTTTCCTTCCAGATTCTTGCCAAGCTTTTGTTAATGATGTTCAGATTCTGGGGCCTGCCTCTATGGAAGCTTTATGGTCTCATTTCCTTCTTGGGCCTCTAACACTCTGGGAGAAACGGTCTTATTTAGTGAATCAAGTATTGTCTTAGTGGGAAGAGGTTTCTTACATCTCCAAGGGAGAAGGAGCAGGTTCAGTACAAAGGAAAAAGAAAAGTCCTAACTTGGAAGAATCAATGGCTTCTTCCTCAACGTCTAAAATTGCACACCATCGGGGCGCCTGGGTGGCTTAGTCGGTTAAGCGTCCGACTTTCGCTTGGGTCATGATCTCACGGTTCGTGGGTTCGAGCCCCGCGTCGGGCTCTGTGCTGACTGCCAGCTCAGAGCCTGGAGCCTGTTTCAGTCTGTGACTCCCTCTCTCTCTGACCCTCCCCTGCTCACGCTGTCTTTCTCTCTCTCTCCTAGAAATAAATAAAAAACATTTAAAAAAAATAAATAAAATTGCACACCATCAGCAAAACCAGGGGCCATAAACAACTTTCCCAGCAGGGCAAAGGGACACATTGATTTTCAATGATTTGTCAAAACTTTAAATTGTCCAAAGACCACGATATACAACAATATAGTCTGAGTTCTTCCATGGGAAAGATTAAGAATGATCTAAAATAAAGAGTAAATTGGTTTGCTTAGATACAAAATAGATTACAAAGAGAAAAGAATACAGAATGAAAAATGTCATCCTGATGAAGGGAAACAACTTAAGAATGCATGAATTCAGGTAACACAGAGGACAGGCATCCATGTGGCCAAACATCCTATGAAGAAGCACAGGGATAGGCCCATGCAGCTACTCCCTGTGTGTGAGTGTGTGTGTGTGTGTGTGTGTGCGCGCGCGTGCGCGCGTACGCATTGTTCATTGCCCTAGCATGATGTCTGGTATACAGTTGGTGCTTAATAAATATATGTAAGTGACTAATGAAGTACTGAAGGCATGAATGCTAGGATATGGGAAGTCTGGGCCTTGAATCAAAGCAAGCTGGGCTGGATATTTCCTGTATGCCCCAGATTTGTCCTTCACCCTTCTCCATTCCGTTCTTTCCTCTACAGGCTGACCTTCATGGACAGCATCAAAGGGCATCCTTGGGGCTCTGACTAAGAGTCACTTTCTAAGATTTAGGACTAAATCAAATATTAATACTTATAAAACAATAATCATAACACGAGGCATCACTGTTCAAGTGCGTGTTCTCAAACTGAAGAGGGCATGAGAATCACCTGGAGGACATGTTAAATACAAACGGCTAATCTACCCTGCTCCCCTCCCTCAACTTCTGATTTACTGGGTCTCAAGACTCAAGGATTTCACTTCTAACATGTCCCAGATGATGCTGATATTGCTGGTCCAAGGACTGCAATTGGAGAATGGCAGTGTTAAAATACACCCTACAAGGCTCTGCACCAAATGCTTACATCATTTCTAATCTTTACGATAACTCTGGGAAGACCCAGCAGTATTATTCCTATATTTCAGAGGAGGTAACATTGTTTGGGAGTTGCCTCTCTAAGGTCCCGCCTCTGGCACAAAAGGGATGCAAGAACCAAACCCAGTTCTTGTTAACTCAGATGCCTCACTCTCCTCACCTCACTTATGCTGTTTTAACTGAGCACTTGACTTCTTGGAGACAAAGTTCAAACGAGACCCATGAAACTACACCCTGAGGCCAGGTCGGCTTGGCCATCTGTGGCCACTTCCCCTCTTTGTTTCTTTAGCCGTAAAAGGTTGTTGGGAACTGGCATCTCAGACTGTGTCAGGAGTAGAGATAAGTAGTAAAATTGTGTGTGATCACAATTAATATTAAAGACTACCCCTGAAAGTGTTGGGAGGCCATCTCTGTGGGTTTAATATTGAAGAGTCTCATTCTCTAACCCCATTTGCAGCTTAAGTATTCCTTTATGGCCTTTGCTGAAATGTCAGCCTTGAGAGAAAAAGCTCACACAATAGCCTGAAAGCACTTTGAGGAGCGAGGGAAGAGGTCACATTCTGACCAAAAAGATTGAAATGGACTCCCATCCCCACAGAACAGACTCTGAGCTCTACCTGGCAGGACGTACAGCTTTGTAAAGTCAAAGAATCAGAAAGATTCACCACCAGAGGGGTCTGGCGGGGGCACTGCCCAAAGAGGAGCCCGCCACATGGCCCAGGGATACCCAGCCCTTACTAGAAAGCACTGTGATTGCTTCTCATCACTTCTCGCGTAACTAAGCTGAGGTCTGAGATCTGAGCTGTACAGAATGAGTCCAAGACCTCTTCCATATGAGGATTCTTCAAATGCTAGAGATAACTAATTTCACAGCTCAGTGATTTCTTTACCAGGCTTCACGCCAATCCTGGTTCCTTTATCTGATCCTTGAGAGGCATGATCTTCAGGGCTTTTACTGCTCTTATTACTGTCCCTAATTTAAGGTCATCTACCCCTCATCACTTTCTCTCTCTGTCTCTGTCCATCTCTCTGTGTGTGAGTGTGTGTGTGTGTGTATGCTTTCTTTCTCTCTCTCTCACAGACACACATTAAAATTTTAAAGTCAGGTTCAAAGCCAATCTTAATACCTTTATATTGGGAAGTAAAGAGACACCTCATTAGAGCTACCCATCCCAATGGGAACCACTACTCCTACCCAAATAGGTTTTATATTATTGATGATGCTAATGATGATGTGATGGTAATAATAGTGGTAATAATAATGAACTTGTAGATGGTAGAAAGAGTCTGATAATTTCTTGACAAACTGCTTAACCTTTTTGTGTTTTGCATTCCTCATTTGCAAAATGGAAATATCACAAAACGCCATCAGTGGTGAAGGCAGAGTATGTAAGCACCATGCCACGTGGACTGGTTTCTTTATAACTGCTATTTTCTTTCCTCCCATTCTCCCTTTTTGTTTCTGTGCAAACAACATCATACCAACAAAATGGAAATAAAAACAAGCTAAACAAAAATTGCCAATGATCTGGCTGACGCAATAAATCAAAATTGTTTTCATTAGCAATCGCTTCTTGATTTGGAATCAAATAACAAAAACAAGTCAATTCAAAATGTAAAAACTTAAATCATAAAACCCAGAGCAGTAATACTCAGTGGAACGAACAGAATGGAATCAGCCCACATTTACAGCCAGCATGAAGGTGAAGCGCATCCGACCTGAGTACAAAGCAAATTACGGGGCAGAGCAAATCTGAAAAATAAAATCAGATTTAAGGGGAGTGAACATCCTCCCACCCTCTAATGAGGAGCTTGAAAATAATCAAAGTTAGTATGATGGCACAGATATTGGTTTGATTCCAGAGCTTACCCTACCAAATTATTAAAACTGCAAAAGAAAGTAATTGAAGAATTCATAACGAGATTTGCTTGGCAATGCTCAAAACCCAAAGCAAAGTAATTTAATAAGGGAGGCACAGTGGGGGTTTTCCTTGATCTTTGGACTGTATTATCCCAAACCAATCATCATCAAACAGAATTAAGCAGCAGGGTGTTATGAAGGGACCAACTTAGTCAATTGTATGGGAACCTGCTCCAGGAGACTGACTAAGCCCCCCTGCCCTCCGTGCCCCTCCTCATCCCTTCCTGCCCTCTCTACAACTGGGTACCAGCAATCCTGCTCATTTATGCTGAAGAAAGATTCACATGCCAGCATTTCTGCACACTTTCATTTATTACTCATTGAACATTTGTTTGATTTAAAAAGGATAAAAGGCTATGTGTGTCCATGTGTTTTGCTGCTATGCCTACCTCTGTTCTAGGCCCTGGGGACAGACAAATGAAGGAGAGACAGCCCTGACTCTAAGGAGCCTCTGAGTCTAGCAGGGGGGATGTGACAAAGCAGAGCACTAAGGACAGGGTGGCATCTGATGAAGCTGTGCTCTAGTATGCACAATGTGATAAGGAAGCCCCTGGCCCTGCCTGGAGGAAGGAGGAGCTGGAGGTGGGGTAGAGGGCCAGCCACTCAGGAAGAGTGAATGCTTCTGCTAAGCCCAGGGGAATAACTAGGAACCAGCCTGGCCAACCAAGAAAGGGAATGACATTCCAAGCAGCAAGTACCATGGTGGTGTACCAGGGAAGGGAGAGTGACAGAAAGTGCTCAGGTTTCCAGGTGAGTGGAAGGCAGGAGGTTTTACTCTGATCATGCCTCTCCCCCCATTTCTGCAAGATGCCACAGATAATGATACAGGTGCTGGAGTGAGAAAAATACTGAGCTCAAACCCTGTGTCCCAAACTGACTCAAGTTTGGTTTTCAGGAAGTCCCTTGCCCTCTTCATTCTTTAGTGTTCTCATTAATAAACAGGTTGTGTTGAGGCAATAGTGAGCTAAAGCATGGAAGAAACTTAACACCACACCTCAGTCATCCTAGGTCTCTCTAAGGGTAGCCATCATGGTTATATTAATCTCTGGATTATGCTAACATTGAGCCCAACCCCAATGTTAGGAAGGAAAGCCCTGGATAAAGTAAGAAAGGAAACAAAACTCTCTTATTTTATAAATAACATGCTGTGAAAAATAAGCCTTTGTCTTCATTTTGACCTTACATCAATTCTAACTCAATTTTAGGAGGAAAGTATCAAGCCCACTTTTTTTTTTTTTTTTATTTATTTTATTTTTTTTTACAAATAGTTTATTGTCAAATTAGTTTCTACATAACACTCAGTGCTCATCCCCAAAGTGCCCTCCTTCATGCCCATCCCCCCCCCCCCCCCCACCCCTCCGTCCTCAGTTTTTGTCAGCATTCAAGAGTCTCTCATGGTTTGCCTCTCTCCCTTTCCCCCACCATTTCCGCCCTTCTTCTCCCCCTTGGTCCTCCGTCAAGTTCCTCCTAATCCTCCTATACGTGCAAACATATGGTATTTGTCCTTCTCTGCCTGACTTATTTCGCTCAGCATAACACCCTCAAGGTCCATCCATGTTGCTACACATGGCCAGATTTCATTCTTTCTCATTGCCATGTAGTATTCCATGGTATAGATAAACCACATCTTCTTGATCCATTCATCTGTTGATGGACACTTAGGCTCTTTCCATGTTTTAGCTATTGTGGAGAGTGCTGCTATGAACATTGGGGTACATGTGCTCCTATGCCTCAGCATTTCTGTATCCCTTGGGTAAATTCCTAGCAGTGTCAAGCCCACTTTTATATATTAACCGAACTCAGCAATCGTAAATGAGTTAATGTATGAATGAATGAATGGATGGATGGATAAGAAATAAAGTAGTTCAAATAGTAAATTGTTGCAGAAATACACATGTGAGAAGAGATTTGTATGTATCTCAATCTGACTATTAAATAAAGGTAGATGTGTAAGAAGCATGATCTTAAGTCTAAGCAGGATCTTAATTTTTCTCAAACCCACCAAAATACCTGGATCATTGACGGCAATACCTAATGTGGGCCAAGGGAAAAAAATGAGTTGAAGAGGAAGTGATTGCTTCTTCATCTGAGTTCACAGAGATAATAAGCAAAATAAAGCAAAAACACATATGTACCTATATAAAAAGAAAAAGGGGGAAAATCACATAGAGAACATGAAAAAAATAGAAAAAAATACCAATTTAGAAAAAGATTCTTCCTACTAAAGACAAATCCGCAAGGACTTGATGGGGGAAAAAATTGAAACCTGAGTATTCTTTTGATTCCAAACATAAGAATGTAATTCAGAGTTCTACTTTTGGCAATACTCAGCAATGTATTGTCAAGAGCTGTAACTGTTTTTTATATCCTTTTTTGATAGTGTAATTCTACTTTTGAGGACTTGACCTGAACGGATAAATGTAGTAACTGAAAAAATCATTACACATGAGGATGTTCATTATAGTGTTATTTGTATTTGTGAAAAATTAGAAGTGGCCCAAATGACAATCAAAAAGAAAATGCTTGGGGCACCTGGGTGGCTCAGTCATTTAAGCATCCGACTTTGGCTCAGGTCATGATCTCATGGTTTGTGAGTTCAAGCCCCACGTTGGGCTCTGTGCTGACAGCTCAGAACCTGGAGCCTGTTTCAGATTATGTGTGTCCCTCTCTCTGACTCTTCTCTGCTCGTGCTCTGTCTCTCTTGCTCTCAAAAATAAATAAAACATAAAAAATTTTTAAAAAAAGAAAATGCTTAAGTTATTTTACATCTATTTGATGAAATATTAATTAGCGAATAAAATAATTTTTATAAAGTTTTATAATGGTATTATAATAACACAGGATAACTTTATCATTATATACAATTTTTGTAGAGATTCCAAAAACGCTAGACAAAAATATACACAAGAATCCCTGGAGCCTTATTTAGGTGATGAAAAAAGTTCATCACTTAAACTGGTTGATCCTTTTTTGCTTATTTTTAGAAATATTCTAAGCTTTCCTTAATGCTTAATATTTCCTTAAATATTATATTTAAATTATAAATGTCTAACTTAAGATTCCCTCTTAAAGCCTCATTACTTTAATTGTTGGCATGGATTGGAGGATATTTAACCTTAGTGCAGTTAGAGTTGGGTGGGGCCACAGAGTTAAAGCAGGTGAATGAAGAAGGCTCAGGTATATTACATGGCCAAGCCACATAGAACTCAGCCTGAGACCCCAGGAGGGGATTCTCAAGACAGCATCTATTCAGCAGGGAAAACACCACTGTCTTCATTCTCCAGAAGGAAACTATACATTCAGTAGAAATAAAAATGTACTTTGTTTACATGGCCTTTGACTGTCTTTTTTGCCTCTCTGGTCTTCCTTCTTTTTCTGTATATTTCATTTTCTGCTTACCAATTTTCTCTCACATTCTCACACCTGTATCCTCAAAACTGAAAAGGAATTGAAGCATCTGGATTGTAAAATGTGTGTTCACAACAGGACTACCTTAGGAAGCTTTCCTCAACTTCACTAATACATCCCCATTCTCTGTCCCCATAGCCTTTCCCACATTAAATCACAGCCATTTGCTGTCCTCTAGAGAATTCAATAGGGATGCCTTAAAGAAAAAGACTAAGTCTCACACTTCATATTTTGAGCTTAATGAAAATGCAACACATAAAATTCCATAGGATTTAGCTAAAACAGTGAGCAGAGGCAGTTTTACAGTTTTAAATATTTATATTAAGAAAGAAAAATGAATAAAATCCAATGGTCTAAGTTTCAACATTAAGAGGTAAAAAGAAGTAAGAGCAAATTAAAACCAAATTGAAGAGAAGAAAAAAAATTAGGTTTAAAATTTTTTTTTATTTTAGAGAGAGGAGAGAGCACAAGCAAGGGAGGGGGTGTAAGGGAGTGAGAGAGAATCTTTAGCAGGCTCCACACTCAGCACAGAGCCCAATGTGGGGCTTGATCCCATTACTCTGGAATCATGACCTGAGCCAAAATCAGGAGTCAGATGTTCAACCGACTGAGCCACTCAGACATGGCTAGAAGAAAAAAAAAAAAAAACCAACTTAACAAAAAAAACCTAAAGTCATAAACTATAACAACAGAGAAAATTCAATAAAGTCAAAAGTTGGTGTTTTGAAAGGAAAACTATGTTTGTGAATTAGAAGACGCAATATTGTGGACCCAATTTTTGTCCAAGTGATCTGTAGATTCAGTGCAATAGCCTTCAAAATATCAAGAATTTTTGAAGAAATTTGACAAGATGATTCTAAAGTTTAGGTGGAAATGGAAAGGATCTATGAATACTCTTGTAAAAGAAAAACAAAGCTGGAAGACTTATGGTACCTGATTTAAGGAGTTATTAGAATTATTATAAAGCTACAGTAATCAAGGCATTTTTGTATCAGCAAAAGAATAGATTAATGGAACAGAATAAAGAATCCAGATATAGACCAACAAATATATGGCCAGGTGATTTTCAATCAACACATCTATTCTATTTGTTAAGTAAACACACACTTTTGTTTTTGTTTTTGTTTTAAATAAATAAATGCTACGTCAATTGGATGTATGTACAGGACATACAGTGGACATGGACCACTTCTTTATTCTATACACAAAAAACTACTTTGAGATCCAACATAAATATAAAACACAAATAGATGACATAAATGTAAAAGCTAGAAGAAAACGCATAACTTTAAAGTAGGAAACTTTCTTAGACAGGAAACAAAAAACATTAAACCATAAAAGAAAAACACCACTATGTGGGGTTTTATCAAAAATTTAAATTTCTATTACTTGGGGCACCTGGGCAGCTCAGTCAGTTTAGCATCCAACTCAATTTCAGCTCAGGACATGATCTCAGAGTTTGTAAGACTGAGCCCTGCATCGGGCTCCATGCTGAGTGTGGACCCTGCTTGGGATTTTCTCGCTCTCCCTCTCTCTCTGCCCGCCCCCCCAAAATAAATAAATAAACATTTGAAAAAAATCCTATTCCTCAAAAAACACCATTAAGAAAATGACTGGACTGGGTAAGTTACAGACTGGAACTTGTTATTTGATCCTTGGTATTTGATCACAGATTTACATCTAGAATATACTGCAAACTCATCTAAATCTATAATGAAAAGATGCAGTGCCCAGTAAAAATTAGCAAAAGACTTGAGCATGCACTCCCTGAAAGAAGCTATGTGGACAGCCAATAAACACATGAAAGAGTGCTAGATATCATGAGCCAAACACAAATGTCAACTAAAGAACGGGATATCCTTCATCAGGTCCACATTTTTACCATAAGCATCTTTGCTATAGACATCTTTGCTGCAAGCATTTCCACCACATAACTAGTTGGTCATGAGTCACTTTTGCCATAAATTATAAAATAATGAAAAAGCAAAAAGGGGCATTAAAAAGCACATAATGAAACATGAAAATATTAATAAAATTATTAAACAGATACCAATTTTCTAAATACTAGGTTGCATATTTGCAACTGAGCTTTGTATTGCATTGTGAGAGCCATTTACACTGTTGTTTGTTCTTGGCATATTGTCACATGTCCCCTGATAGATGCTCCAAAGTTCTGTGGAAAATGTGATAGAAAGGCTAATGCTGTAATGCATTTGTAACTAAGCTTTGTTATTGTTGTAACTGATCTGTCATCATTTTCTAGTGTAGTCTAGTGTACAATATGGCTCTACCACTCTCTTATTTCACACTACCAGTAAGTTTCATCACTTTACACTCTATCAAGTCAACATACGGAGTTGTCATCATCCTCTATTTTAAGACGACCATCTCTATGTGTTACTGTATAGACCATTATGAGGACTAGCTGAGATTTATAAAACATGGAAAGAGCCTAAGTGTCCATCAACAGATGAATGGATCAAGAAGATGTGGTTTATCTATACCATGGAATACTACATGGCAATGAGAAACAATGAAATCTGGCCATGTGTAGCAACATGGATGGACCTTGAGGGTGTTATGCTGAGCGAAATAAGTCAGGCAGAGAAGGACAAATACCATATGTTTGCACGTATAGGAGGATTAGGAGGAACTTGACGGAGGACCAAGGGGGAGAAGAAGGGCGGAAATGGTGGGGGAAAGGGAGAGAGGCAAACCATGAGAGACTCTTGAATGCTGACAAAAACTGAGGACTGATGGATGTGGGGGGGAGGGGGGATGGGCATGGAGGAGGGCACTTTGGGGATGAGCACTGAGTGTTATGTAGAAACTAATTTGACAATAAACTATTTGTTAGCTGAAATTTATATAATATAAAAATGGAAAAGTTTTCAATGGAGAAATGAAAGCAGACTGTCAACCAGTTATTTTCTCTTTTATGTCAAAATTGCCTGATGGCCAATTAGTTATGCGGCGAAAATGTTTGCGGTGAAAATTCTTCCAGACAGATGCCTGCGGCAAAACTACCTGACATTCACATCTAGTAAATTGTCTACAGTCAAAAAGACTACAACACTAAATGATGGTTAGGATGTATAGCAATTGGAACTTACAAGTATAAGTCAGGTATTACTAGTGGGAGTATAAAACAGAATAACCACATTGGAGGTGGTTAGGCAGTTCCTTATAGAGCTAAACACACATCTACCCCATGACCCAGGAATGCCACTTCTTTGGTAAAGAAAGATGAAGACATATCTCCACCAAAATCTCTATAAAAACGATCATACTGACTCACTCCTATTAGCCCCCAGTTGGCAATAACTGAAATGTATGTCGGCTGGAAGATGGGCAAACACAATGAGGTTTGTTCATACAATGAAATGCTACTCAAAAAGAAGAAAGAAAAAGAAGTATCCATAACTGCACAGTTTAACCTCGCTGATGCCTCACTGCGGAAAGGAACTGAATGCAAATACACACATTGTACATTATTCCATTTCTATGAATTACAAGAACAGGTAAATCTAATGTGTGTTACTAGAAAGTTGCAAGTGGTTGCTTCTGGGGGTAGGGAGAGGTAACCAGAAAGTGACACGAGAAAACGTCCCCAGATGATGGAGAGTTTCTATAGCTTCTTTTGGGTGGTGATTACACAGTTGTATACAATTGTCTAAGTCCATGAAACAAACACTTAATACATGTGCATTTTACTGTATATCAAGTATACTTCATTAAAAGACTACATGCTATTTGTCTTTGTATTTTTAATATCTTCTTTTCCTAACATACAGTAGGGGCTGAAGCAGTTTGCTGATGTCTACTGAATGTCAACTTTATGCTTCTATCCCGGACACTTTCCACTGTATGCCTTGGTAAGCTCACAGCTAATCTGGGCAGGCTCTTCTTGGTCTTACAGACAGCTACAAGAGGTGAATTCACTTGACCAAAGACAAGCCACAGATTCAATTAAGTCAAAGTGGAACTTAAATTCACTTCTCCAAACTCCTAGGCAGAAGCTATTCAAACTACATTTCTTGAATGGATGAATAAGTGAATAAATGAATGAATAAAGAGAAGAGACTATTCAACTTGAAAAATGGATACAGTGCCTTTTGAGCAAGCATAAAAGATATAGAGATGAATAGTTATCCAGTGTGAGTATCTCAGAAGGAAGAAGGCATATAGAATCCCTGGTCTGCATTGACTCGGAAGCAGAGAAAGAACAAAATCTGTGTCTTGGAGTATGCCTATAAGGCCCATGGCCATTGCAGAGTATGCTGTTCCTTCCACTGCACAGGGCTACCTAGTCTGTACCAGTCCCTTTTCCAGGGGTCAGACCTGCAGCGAGAGTTCCTTTCATCAACTTGGCCAAACCTTCCTGATCCTTGCACCTAGCATCTCCCAAATACAAAGAAGTACATTTCCTTAGAAGCTTCTTTCCCCTCCTCAGTAGGAACTTTCCAGTATGCCATGCAACCAGGATGCTTCCTCACTTTGCTCCTTCCAAATGAAGAGCACTGTGGGGCACCAAATTTCCTTGACCTCCCCTGGAATGCTGCAGTCTTTCTGGAGTCCCTGAGAAGGAATTTCCTGTCACAGGGTATGGTCTCAGACCCTCTCCTTTTTTTCCATGGTGTACATTCCCTGACATTCAGCAGGGAGTGTGTGCAATTGGAGAAGCCCTTGTCATCCAGCAGAGAGCAAGGGGAAAGGACAAAATGCAGGTGCTGATGGGTGATACCCAATCTGGTCCACAGCAAGCATTAGATCAGCGTGAAAATAAATAAAATTTGTGGAACTGCTTTCTTCCTGCATTTGCATTCACACTTTATGACCTCAGCGATATTTACTGAGTGGAAAAAACCACCTTCTCTTACGACTGCTGGACTCAAAATCTACTTCCCTCTGAAAAATACTATCTCTAGCCACAGGGTCTGAAACAAGCTACTTTTATATCTATTCAAAGAGCTTGATGAGCTGTGAAGATTGACATTTGAACTATAAACACTGTATTCTATTTGACAATGTTATTAAATATTAGGTCTGATTTATGGAAAGTCTTAATAAATTGACAGACAGTCCAGGGTCAGCCCTGGCTCTGCACCGAAACTAGGTTATGCTGGATGTTACCTGATAATGTTGATCAAACTAAAGGGAAAAAAAATCTGCCAACAACATTCAAGTCTGATTTCACGTGACAAAATTATTATCATATAAATTTGAACCGCTTGCTAGCCCAATTCTGCATCTCAAAATGTCTCTAATTGATATTTTTGGTAGTTTGGAAATCAGAAGATAAAGCCAGACTTAGAAAACCTTTGCTGGAGTTTGGAAGGACAGGTAAGGCTTTTAAAAATGGATGTCACGTATATGTCTTATTACTTTAGTGTAAAAGAGGAATGGAAATAAAAGCACAAGTAAGGAGTATGCAAGGGAAATCGGCACACTGAGATACAGAGATGAGAATGTTACCTGGGGGAAGATGCAGTGCTGGAGTGAGTCTTTTGCTTGGACTGTGCCATGGCTTACTCAGGTAAGCCTGAGTACGCTTGAGCAAGCCACTTCATCCCTCTGAGGCTCAGGCCCCATTTCTACATGATGTGGATAACTATAATCAAATAGTTCTGTTTGGGATGAGAAGAATAATACATGTAGATCATCTGGCACAGTGCCTGAAACACAGGGACCGCTCAACAGATTTCAGGGGGAGACTAGGCCAGGCCAAGAGCAGAGCTGGGTCCTGGTGGAGTGAGGGAGAAGTCCCTGGGCCACCAGAGTTAGACCTGAAAAGGACATGAAAGGACAGTGTGTAGGCAGACTATACACTACTAGACGGTATAGAGCTAAGAGGATACACTACTAGATGTGCTTACGTGCAACTGGGTGGCTTAGAGCAAGGTGATGTGTTACTGCATGTGCTTATGGGCCGTTAGATGATGTACAGCTAACAGATAATCTCCTTACTTGATGTGCTTATGTGCTCTTAGATGATATAGAGCCAGATAATGAGTACCTGGATATGTGTGTGTGCCTTTAGATGATATAGACCTAGGGGCGGTATCCCTGGCACATCTGTTGCTCTAGACCAGGGATCCTCAAACCTATTCTGTAAAGGACCACATAATATATATTTTAGGCTTTGGAGACGATATGGTCTCTGTTACAACTACTCAACTCCATGGAAGTAGTAGGAAAGACACCACAGACAGTTTGTAAGTGAAAGAATCTGTCTGTGTCCCAATAAAACTTTATTTACAAAAACAGGCAGTGGGCAAGATTCAGCCCACGAACTGTAGTTTGCTGACATTTGGTCTACTCTTTCCTCAGGTCTGACAGGAGCAGGTGGCTGAGAAAAATGAAGGCAACTCCTTTCCTCTTGAGGACCAGCAGGCTTTCTTTCCCAAGAGAAGGCTATTAAGAGACAAGCCTGAAATGGACCCTGGAGTTATTTCCCTTACCCCTCCCATCAAGGGATCCATGGAGGGTAACCCGCCTACTGATGGCACCAACTACATCTCAGATTTATGTACCTCTGCTCAGTCAAACAGTAAACATATTTAGGGACATTTAGGGACAACCCATAATTTGTCCTCATTTAGGGACAACCCATAATTTATTGAGACACCCAGGGGGTGCCAGGAAGGTCTGTTATAAAAACTGTATGTTGTGGGTTCTTAATAAATAAATAAAATTTACTTCCCCTTACAAATTCCTTTCTATTCTCTTCACCAGGGCCTAGAAAGGGGTGCCCCCTCCTTGTCTGAGTGGTCACCAGCATGAAGGAGTGGGTCACAGAGGTGGGGCAACCATGACATAATCCCTTTCCATGGTTCTGATACTGTAGAAAAGTAATCACCTCTTGCTAAGCAATTTTGCACCTAAATTGGTTTCAAGTCATTAAAGTCTGCAGCACTCCCAAGAAAAAAATAATCGCAGCTCTCTGAGGTTACCCTCCACACCAAGCTCCTTGACTTTAGTAGCAATTAGACATCACTCTACTACCAAGCACTCTCCAGAAATGGAGCCAGAGTCACCAAAGAGTAACTGGAAATTAGAAGTGAGGTCATTCTCCCCTTGCTACAGAAGTTTCTGGCAATGTCCCTCGGGGGCATCCCCTCCTCACCTTTGCCAGGCTGCCTGTGCTGCACAGAAGCAGGCTGTCTTTGGCTGGATTTCTCCTTACAGTCCCTGAATTCAGGATACGAACCTCACTTGGAGCATGGCCATCCCCAGCCTGGTCTGTAGCAGGTGGGTGGGATTCACAAGGTTTCTGAAGCTGTAGCCTGGGGGAGGGGGAAGTCGAGGGGCACCTCCATAGGGGCAGGAGACAGGAAGAGTTTCAGACAAGCAATTAGGTGCAGGATCCCCCCAAACAGGCACATGAAGAGGATTTGAGAGCAAATCTGAGCTCTCCTTCCAGTAAAAAACGCAGCACACTCCATTTTCTGACAATACCATAAACTTACTTTTATGACACTAGTTATAAAACCCTTAACATTTGTCTAGTGCTGGCAGTTTGGTTTTTTCTTAAAGATCCAAATGCAAGAGAGAGATTTGTGACCCCAAAGCTCGCTTGGGGTTTATAAAATGAAGGTGTCATAAAAGTAACACACCCTATGTACTGAAAAAAGATTAGATTCTGCACCATGAAACTATAGGCATTTATAAGGAATCCTTTATTTGCATCTTCTACTACTTACATTTTTTTACATTGTTTTATTCATGAAATGAGACCCTAAATATTACCAGAAGGTGAATGATTTCCAATGTGCCAGCAATGGACTAGGGGTAAGTAGGATGACAAGTAAATATTTCCCTGATGACCCATCTCCAGATTTATCACCCTCCAGAAGGCTCTGTGGTGGTGTTTGCTCTCTCATGGTATACCAGGAATAAGACAAGGGAGGCACATGGAGTTTGCAAAGACAAAAGGGACTGGCGTACGTGGGAGCCAAACTCTGCCTGGTTTGGTCGGGACTCACTCATTTGGAGGAGTAGGGAGGTTCATGAACTAGGATTAATCAGCTGAACCCTTGGCTCAGGACACCCGTCCTTTTGTCGAGGAATGACCCCCTTTTTAAATTAACTAACTCATTAATTATTTATTATAATGAGAAATGGGAAAAAAATTTAAAAACCTTGTGAATCTACAGCTAACACTGTAGACCCTGACGTGCTATTCAACAGCCATTTGCTCCTCTCCTTCCTGTTGCTCTGCCCCTCCCATCTGTATAAACACCATCATGAATTTTGTATTTTATCATTACTTTGGATGTGTGTATGCATGCGTTTTATACATTTTAAATGGGTATTAAGTTGTATGTTATTTTCTACTCACTGACCCATATGAAACTAACGCTTTTTCTGATTCCATGTTTTTCTGCTAAGATTCATCCATTCTATTACATGAAGGTGTAGTCCACTCATTTCATTGCAGGTCATATTTTTCTGTCTTGTTCAAGCTCATTTGGATTGTTTCCAGGGTTCTGACTATAAGCAATGCTACCCTGACCTTTCTCACTTCTGAAGTGCATGCAGCAGTTTCCTTTGGGTAGATACATAGGAGCGGTATCGTTGGGTTATAGGGTATGTGGATGTTCTGTTTTATAAGAGAATAACAAACTCATTTCCACAGTGGTTGTACTGGGTCCACTCCCACCAGCAATTAGCCACCTGTTACTCCCATCCTCTCTACCACCTCTCATTTTATGCCAGTCTAATTGGTGTAAAATGATATACCTTTATGGTCTTGATTTGCATATCCTAGATCACTAATGATTTTTAATATCTCCTCCTATGATTACTGGCCATACGCATTGCCTCTTCTGTGGAAGGCCTGTGCGAGTCTTTTGCCCATTTTTCTGTTAAATTGTTTGAATTTTTCTTACTGACTTATAAAAGTTCTTCCCCTAATCTTGATAGTAACCCCCCATTGGTGATAACATGTAAATATCCTCTCCCAGCGTGTGACTTGTCTTTTTAATTTTCTTTAAAGTGTCTTACGACAAGTGGAAGTTTAATAACGTCAAAAGTAGCCATCTTTTCTTGTATAAGAAGTACTTTTTGTAGCACGGTTGCAATGAATCTTCATAAAAATGCTATATGGATGGGAGTATCGACTCTCTGTGAGAAACAAAGAAAGCAGAGAGCGGAAACTCAAAGGCCATTTGGCCCAGGCCTTACATTCATAAAAAGCCTTAAGTCAACTTTGTATTCATTATCTCCAAATGAGGTCACCTACAACCACAGACAGTCACTTATCAGGGATGAAGGAAGACCTGGCAGCTTGAGGTTAGAGCGCCATCCTTTGTAAATCACTAAAAACAAAGAGCTTTGACGAAATCTTGTAAGCATGGGGATAGCATATTTATATTGCAGCCAATTATTTTTGTTAAGGTATCACTTGGTTAAATTTAAATAAAAACACTCAAAATTTACCATAACGTATACTTTTGAATATTTTACATGTCTAAGGAGACCTCCAAAGGGCCTCTCTCAACTCTGAGAGGCTCCAGACAGGAAGAGCGATGTGCTCTATTTTATATAGTTGGTTAGTACGGAGCTAGGATTCACACCCAAGTGTATCAGGCTTCAGAGCCCAGATGCTTTCTACTGTTTAACGTGGCTAAATAACAAGGAGAAGCCATCATGAGCTAACTGCTCTGTGAGAACAGAAGGGAAAAGAGGAGACGCCGAGGCAGGGTGGAATGCTTATCTGCTCAGAGGCAGGAATCCTGGCCACAGGCACATGTCTTTCTTACACCATTCACTAGGGACCTCAGGGACAGTAGTCACCACAGGTGAGGGTCACCAGACAGAAGGACACCACTATCCTTAGAGGACACCTGCCTTCATCTTACCATCTTCCTCCTCACTGACCCCTAGGGGCTTTGGAGCATGTGGTGGGTAAATGCCAAACACTGCTTGGAACCCCAGGCATCAGAACCTAACTAGGAGTGTGACCCCATGTCTCTGATCCTCATCTGTACAATGGGATAACAATGATTAATTCGGGCCATTGTGGGAGATTAAATGAAATAAATGAGCAGAGTCTAACCCAGTGCCGAAGAATGATGGTTGTTACTATGTCCTTCTTCTCTCTGGCCATGGCTTCCTCTCACTCTGCTCTTTGTCAGTTTCCCCCACTACAGCCTCCATCCTAGGTTTTCTGTCCTCACCACCATCCCTCAAGCATACCTCTTTTCCAAAGTGCCATCCCACAGAGATGCCCAACTGGCCAGCCCTTGCTCTGGGCCTTCTGTTCCTTATGTGTGGTCTTCCCCATTCTAACCCTTGACTGCCCACTGTGTGCTCACCATCTCCTCAACCCTGTCCACTCAGTTCCCCCACCTCTTAACTGGTCCTGGCTTCTGCTTTTGCTCGGTGTTCTTGCTTGGGTGAGAAGGCCCCTCTGGGCCACCATCCTATGAGCCTATGAGGAAGGAGGTCCATATGTGGGGGCTTTATCTGCCTGTTCTTCACTGACCCTTTGGAAACTTAGACCATATCTAATGAGCAGCCCCTCTGCTTCTGTTGCCAAGAATGGGCATCTACCTAAAGAATGTGTGCATCTCCTATGGACACTCAGATGCCTGTGAGAAATTTCTATCCAAATGGCTGAAGAGGGATAATCCTATAGGTGACAGGGCTACTCGAAAGAGCTGCTCTGGGAAGGTGTCTCCTGCCTTGGAGATGATGGTGCCCACAGCCAGTCATGGCACAGATGTGGTCAGGTGGCCCGCTCACACCTACCTTCCTGATACCTTCCGAAGGACTGGACACACAGTTGTCAGCACCTCCGTTCTTGCTGATGGTCCGCCAGAGTTCAGCAAACGTGCTGTCTTGTTCCAGGGGGTTGGTGCCCTTGGCTCGGAAGTACTCGTACACAGCAGAATCCCGGACGGTGCCGTAAGACATGTCAACTTGTTTGGAGAGGTCCTGGAATGTCCTGAAATGCAAAAAGGCAGTGAAGCATGTGTACACATTGCACACTGCAGGGATATAAATGGGCTGCAAGGTCCTCATGAGGCCTAAGCCCAGATGTGGCCCACTATCCACATTCATCACTCCCAACTTCAAATGGCTTGAGTTCCTCAGCCCAGAGCACGACTTGTCAGGGCCTAATTCTACCACAGTTATATCTCCTCAGTGTAGATTAATTCCATAAGGTTATTGAATACCTAAAACCAGGTCCTGTGCTGAGCTTAAGGGACAAAAAGATGAATAAAAGACATCATTCCTGCTCTCAAGGAGCTTCCAGTCTAGCCATAGAAATATATAGACAATCACGATCTAAGAGACAGGGCAACATGGGAGGCTGGATATTAAAGGTCTCCAACTCTAATGCCTACGGCACAGGAAGGAAATACATGTTGGGAAGATTGATGATGATGACTAGTCCCTGACACTTAGAACTGGTGTGGGCAGAGACACACGTTCAGGTGGTGCCAGTGAATATGCATGTCCCCTCCAAAGCTTGTGGCTCTTCTAGAGCTCCACCCAACTGTTGCATTTTGAGCATTACCCCTCAATTTGTCTTCTAATAAGGAAATAAATCTGGGTTTTTAGATGAAGTCTCTTGATTTTTAGGTGCTAACAATTATCGAAAGATAGTAGAGATAAATCAAAGTATTTCTGAGAGCCCTGGGTTTGTTGTACATGAAGGAGAAGCAGATAGTTAAAACCAGGAGCATGTTCAAACCGGTGCATCAGGAAGGCCGACCAGCAGATGTCTGAGCTGGGGGTCGAGAAGGAGTGGCTTCCTGGGGGTGGGGGAATAGTCAGACCAGGAAGGACCAATTGGTACAAAGCTTTCACTTGCCTTGAGTGAGTACCATGTGGTTCAGTGTGTTGAGAGAATGTCACATACAGAATAAATTGGCAAAAAAAAAAAAAAAAAATCCCAAAATGCTTAGTGGTGAGCCAAATTCTTTCTCCAGCTCCAACTAAACCACTGTTTATTTCTCTTCTGGAAATCTGTTTCTCCTTTGTAACAACAAGGATCATCATCTCCACCTCTCCCTGAGTCACCCTTCCCACAAAGAGATCTAGCTCCTCAACCTGATCTACACAACCCTCCATCTTCTGGTCTCATCTCCAGCGGCTGCTCCTGCCTCCATGCAACTCCACAGCCGATGCTGAAATGAGAAGTCCCACACAGTCCCCATCTATGGCCCAGGCCACAGTGCTTCCTCTGCCTGGAACCCCTTTATCTCACTCATCCACCTGATATTCTTCTGCAAACACCCTAAAGATCTGGGTGCCTCCATTACCCAAATGAAGCCATCATCTCCCTGTGCCATCTTTACACCTTGTGTGGTTTCTATGGCTACATAGTATCACTGTGATTTGAGAGAATGGCATCCCAGAGCAAGAGGAAGTGACAACTCTGAGGCCAAACACCTGCCTCACCTCTGGCTCCACCAGCACTGATACTGCAGGACTGGCAGGTTAGCTAAACTCTCTGTGCCTCAGTTTCTGAAACACTTAAAGCAGGGCGAGAATTAGAGCTTGTGGAAGAGGGCTACCATTAAGACTAAGTGAAATGATGTGTGCTTAGCTCATAAAGCCGTGCGTGATGCAAACTCAGTGGCCAGTAACTAGCAGCAATTATTCTGCATGGTAGACCGTAGGAATCTGGAGGATGAGAGCTGAGGCAGCCTCCTTTTTACATCCGTGGCACTGGTACCAGGGCTCACACCAGCCTTCACAGCATGTGCACAGAGGAGCCAACAATGGGTGCTTCCTTCTGCTTTGGAGATGCACACCATGGAGCTCCTTTAAGGCCCTGCTACCTGGCCCAGTAACAGAGCTCAGTATTTGTTTCAAAACATTACAGATGAAAGGAAACATAAAATAACAAATTCGATGAAGAAATCTTTCTAATTATTGTTCATTATTTATATCTAATTGAAGCAAGATGTTCCTTTGCTTGAAGGGCCCCAAGGGTTGTAACTCTGTCGTAATTTGCCTGTAATGAAAGGAGGGGGGATCTTTTTCCCCACGTTTTTTATTTTTCTCATGGTAATACAAACAAACACAAGGCTTTGATGAATGGGAAACATCAGGATGAATTACACAGTTGAGTCTAAATACTGAACTGCTCTAAATTACTGCAGTTTCCATGAGTATGGAATGAATGCATAACTGCCAAGGAGCTCAGCACTACTGTTCCATCCCCACATTTGAAATGGAGATTTCCTCTTGCCTCTTAGTATTTATTCATGACGGTGCCCCTAGCCAGAGGCTCAGGGATCATCTCTGGATGACAAGTAGGCAGCCCAAATATTTATGGCTTCATGTCCATTTCTGTCCCAGTAGACCTCACTGCTCCTGCCCCCAAACACCATCTTCTTTTGCTGTGCTAGCCTCATGGTTCAGCACTGTGGCCTCCATATATCACCTTTCATAGCCATGGGTCCATGCAGAGGGATCTCTCCCATTTAGGTGCACACACGTTCTTTCAAGGAAAGTTTCCCAGCTCACTACCATGCCCAGCACACAGTAGGTACTTCCACCATAGTTCAGTGTAAATAGCACTATCAAAACATTCAGAAGTTTAGGCAGAAGGACTTTACTCTTCATACACCAAAGCTGTCATCTCCTTGGGGCACTCATCCTCTCATCAGACTGTACAGTTTTGAAAGGGACTCAGAGGGGGGAATAAAAGAGTATAGAAGCAGAGGGCCAGCCAAGCTCTGAGCCAACACTGGTGGTCAGGGGAAGACAGATGTGCACATCAGATAAGACACCCATCTGAACAAGCAAGGGATGCTTAGCCTGGAGAAGGCAGAACTACAGAAGGCTAAATTAAACACACTTAATTTAGCATGTTTCTCAAAGTAGTCTCTTGAGCAACGACTGCTAGAAAGTGTCCCTGCACCCTCACCAGAGAGATGAAGATCTGCCCATCACAGGTGTCATCTCTATAAACCTCAATCATGCATGCTGACAACTGGTTAGAGTCATTCAACGAATTGTCCCACCAACAGCTGCTGAATAGCCACTTGGTAAGGCACAGTGGCACACACCGCAAGGAATGAATGGCAGGCATCCTCAAGGGGTTCATAGTGAGGGGTGGGGGAATGGTCAGAGGAGTAAAGCAGTAGTAATTAAACAGCATGAGAGTGCTGAGCTAAGGCTCTGCATGGGGGATCCTGAAAGCACTGGGGAGGCGCAGCTGACTATTAACAGAGCTCAGGAAAGGTTTTGTAGAAGAGGAAATGTTAACTGAGCCATGAAAGATGGCAGAGGTAGCTAGACAGAGAATCAAAGGGTAAGGTGTTCCAGCAAGACCAGATATGATCTGAGAAGGCCCTGATGGTCCATCTGGGATACACACCATGGGGCAATTCATATCAGCTAAGACAATGTAGCTTTGGAATCATACAGACGTGAGTATAAATCCTGCCTGCAGATACGTTAGCTGTTTGAGGTAGACCAGTAGCTCTCAAAGTATGGTCTTCAGAGTCACCACACCAACGTCATTCAAGACCCTTGAAGAAATCAAATTCTTGGGCTTACCCCAGTGCTACTGAATCAGAAACTTGGGGGTGGCACTCAGCAATCTGTGCTTTCCAGGCCTTCATGTGAGTGTGATGCACATGCAGGTTTCAGAATCACTGACTGTGGCCCTAGTTGTCTTAACTCATACTTTCTCACAGATTTGGTGAAGATTAAGGATCACAGACATATGTCCAGCACATAGTCAATGTTTAAAAACACTAGCCCTTCTGTTAGGCTGTTAAGTGGTAGTTCAAATGGTCAAAACAGAGGACAATATAAAGGAGTAATCAATCACTGTTGGGGCTGTGATGGTCACACCTGGATGGAAGCAACCAAGGGCAGGCAGCTTTTCTAGACTTTCTAGGCTCAAGAGAACAAAACCTGTCTTGGCATCTGCCCATCTGCCTTCTCACCCAGTAAGGAGCCTGTGGTCGAGTTCTTAAATCCATCTTCTTGCCAAGGTACATGCAAATGCCTCCTCATCAGCATCACCTTGTGAACAGTACACATTCCAGGTACCCAGGATGCCTAAAGTGACAACCAGAGGAATTCTGAATCCAGAGTAAGCACAGAGACACCAAAACTCCTTTGCTAGGCTATATGGACCCTTGTTTTTGTGAACCATGATGGGGAACTGTCTAGCAGAGGTTTTTCTTGAGAAATTAGTGAGTTTCTGGGTGAGGGAAGCTTCCAGGGTGGATGTCTTTATTTATTTATTTTTATTGAAGTATTGTTGACATACAATGTTATATTAGTTTTGGGTATATGACATAGTGATTCAACAACTCTATGCTTTAGGCTGTGCTCACCACAAGTGTAGGTACATTGGGTCACCATACAATGCTTTTTATAACATCACTGTCTATATTAGGGAAAGAGTCTTTAAAAGCATCTTCTCCAGGCTGCCCTGTCTGGATCTGCATTCACTAATGAATTGTCACATTGCAAGCGTGCACACTTTGCAGCTGACCCTGTAGACTCCCTGTAATCTACTGCCTATCTCCTTACTGTTTCATCTTTTAGCAACACATAGTATTGGAATCTTACCATGGCAAGGCTTAGTCTTTCCTCAAGCTTACTTCTGAGCCAGTATCTTTCGCTCAGTTGTGCCTTATGGAAACTGGGTTTGAAACCAATGGGAGATACTTCTTTATATCTCCTGGTCTGGATGGCTAATTTTGGGGGTGGGGGTCACCCTAGCTGAAAGTATAGCTGACTCCTACGAACACACCAGACTGCCTTGCAGAAGGACTTTGCAAACATCCTTTGCCTCTGAGAGCAAATAAATATGTGCCTTCTGGAAGTCCCAAGACCTCTCCTTTAGCTGTGGCCAAGGACAGTCTACCCAGCTTGGCGCCACCTCCCTTCCCATACCTTTCTCCATAAATCAATCTGACTATTTCCTAGATACGTTTTCATTAACAAAGAGATAAATGTGTTTGCCACATGAAAAAAATCAATAATACAGAATTTATAAATACATCTTTGCATGTTACAGAAATATTTACATTGGCAATGGAGATAAACACACTTGTAACAGGAGCAGAATCAATATACAGTATATGTAAAACAGATTTTAACAACTGTGGGGTTGCCATAATCACAGGCCAGTTAAATCTAAACCTCAAAGCCCTATTATTCTTCCTTGAAAAGAAAAGAAAGAAGTGGAGTGACCCAAAAGGCATAGGAGGGTGGGAATGCGCATCCTCATAACTTGAAGCTGTGTGAACTGCAGCCCACAGATACCTTGACCATCATTGCAGCAGCCTCCCTTTCTGTTGCTCCTGTCTGACTCTACAGGAGATGATGATACCTGAGCCATTTGGGATGGCCTGGCTGGCTTTCTGCAAGCCACTTACCGGGCCAGTGCTCCCAACTCCCCACCCGTTTCCCTGCCCCTCCTCCCTCTCTTCACCAGGCTCCCCCTGTGCCACCAGTCTCTCTGATTCTTCTCCCATGCAGCATTCTCCTATCCAAGGCTCTGCCACATTTCCTGTTCTCTCCTCCCCCAAACCTGGGCCCCTTAAGGCGGACAGGACCTCAGGGGAAGGCGGAGATACTCTGAGATGGCTCTCAACCTTGGGCTCTGAAAGGCTTCACAGGTGTCTTCGTGCTTCCACTGATTCATCCAAAAACACATTTTCCAAGCATCTGTTTGTGTCGACCACTGCTCTAGGTGAAGGGTACAGCATGAACACAACCAAGTTCCCACTCTTGTGGCATTGATGTGGTAGAGGTGAGGAGACAGAGACAAACATATGGACAACAAAAACACAAGTAATGACGGAATGCCAGGGTCAGCAAGCTTTCTGGAAAGGGACAAATTGTACATATGTGGGCAATAAGGGCCACATACCCCTCTGTCACATACCCCTTTCCTGGTTTTGTGTTTTTGTTTTTTTTCTAAGACTTTAAAAATGTTTCAAAAAAGAAAAAAAAGGAAAAACAGTGTTAGTTTGCAGGCTGCTGATACGGCCCGTGGTGGCATAGTCGACAGACCTCCAAGGTCATGTATCCAGTGATCAAAACTGCTATGAAAATTAATAAAGCAGAGTAAGGATCATAGAAAATAATCTTAATGGGGGAAGAGATTGGATCAAGGGTGTAGGGGGGTATTTTAGCCACTGGAGCTCATGCTGAGGGCATGTGCTTCACCAGCACTTTGAGGATGCCCTTGTGGGCGGGGACGAGACCTGAAGATGTGTCTTCCAAGGAGCAGAGGCTGGCAGCTGGAAGTCTGTTCCAGGGGAGGAACAGCCCCCTCAACATTTACCAAGGCCCGTTGTGGAAGCTTGGGAGAGGGTGAGGTGTGGGGGATCACATACATTCCTTTGTATCCAGTCAGTCACAGGAGGACTACAGTTCTGAATCCCAGCCTGGAGAACCCTCTGGGGACACTAAGTGACCCATCAGGCTGAGGGCGGCATTGCCCACGACAGGAAGGCACATCCTTGTAGGATACAGGAGGCCGCAAAGCCCTTCTTCGAACCTGAGCCCTGTGGCCAGCCACAGAGTGCCTGGCATGTACTGAGTACCCAGCGGAACCATACTCCACTCCCTCCCCAACCTTCCCTCCCCATCGCTTTCTCTCCAGATTCCATGTTTTTGAATGCTATGGAAGTAAAAAGGTGCCCAAAATAAACTGCTAGGAAAAAAAATATATTTGTATACAGCAGATCTGCGTTCTTGTAAAAAGTAAGCATTAATACATGTAAATAAATATAGGAACAAAAACAGGGGGAATAAGCCCTGAACAGTTGTGAGACTTCCACGGTTTACAAATGTGTTTCCGTAAAATTTGCATTTTTTAAATTACATTGTAAACACAACACAAATCCTTAAAAATTAAAAATCCTTCTGCTGCCTAAGTGATAGCTCTGGGCCTTGGGAACGTAGCTCTGTGCTGTCCTTGTCCTCCATGTTCACCCCCTCTGCCAATTGCCTAGCGCAGTCAAGATCCACTGGGAGGAGAGGAGAGTGGCTCCTCTCCTACCTCGTCAAACCCCTACCCTTCTGGCCATGAGACGCAGGCTCCAAGGGGCTCTAATAGTTGTACCTGTAGTCCCTGGAACAAGACAAAAATGCCCAGCCTAACCCAGAACCCTGAGCCATCCTGGGTATCCAGGGCCCATTAGGACTGAAGCTCCCTCACCAAGGCAGGCTGGAGTTTTCCTCACTGGTGCATCTTCTGGATTGAGCCCAGGGATGGTACCCAGGCAGCCAAAGTTTCTGAAAGCAGGGCATATGCGGTCACATGTTTCAAATTTGCCAAACTGAGTCTAGACCATGTAAGAGAGCAGGGCTCAGTGACAGGTCCTGTGGGATGGGGCTGTGAGTGTCACCTCAGCCTGGGTCAGAAGATGCTGAGCCAGGTACCAAACTGAGTTTCTGGCATGTGTCAGAAGCTGAATGTCCACATACTCTACTAAGTCAAAACCAGGGCAATACCATCAGCAAAGGACGCTCAGTCTTGAAGCCTCCAGCATTTCAGATCCATCTCCTCCAGCCTTTTC
Source organism: Hyaena hyaena (assembly GCF_003009895.1). Taxonomy (NCBI): domain Eukaryota; kingdom Metazoa; phylum Chordata; class Mammalia; order Carnivora; family Hyaenidae; genus Hyaena; species Hyaena hyaena. The sequence continues at coordinate 66,007 of NW_024081736.1, forward strand.
TCAAGTTACTCAGCTCTCTGGCCTCCAAGCCTTCGCTCAGGCTCATTCTCTGTCCACCATGCTGGGCCCTGCCTTCCCCATAGGACTAAATCCCCCCTGTCCTCTAGGAATCATCCAAGCTGACATCTCCAGTAGAAAGAGCAGATCCTCCCAGATCCAGCCTCCATCTTTGTGTTCTCAGTGTAGCCTATCCTAACATCTACCCCTTTGGACTTCATGTGTCCATCTACATGTCTGTTCCCCACCTCAAAAGTGAGCTCCCTTGGGGCTGGACTCTGTCTGTGTCCCAATCCCTGTCACTCCACATACAGTCTGACAGACAATAGGTGCTGACTTTGTGTTTTCTGAAAGAATCAACTCTGGTTTAAAACAACTCTGTGCTTATAGCTGAATATGGTGGGGGGAAAAAATCCAGGCTGGAGACCAGCATGGTGATGGGTCTAAATTTAGAATCACAACCACTAACCTCAAGTAGACCCTCAGGCAGCCTGGTGTGCTTCCAAACTCGCCTGCCCAATTCATCCTCCCACTCTCTTAGATGACTCTCAGACCACGACCCTGCTTCCCATTTCGTAAGACAGTAGAAGCAATCAGTAGAGAACTTTGCTTCTTTATAAAGAACTTCTTTTCCTAAAATCACGGGATACCTGCCGGCCCAACTTTTAAAATGGTGATCAGTCCTTGCTCCTATTTCTGCCTTACTGTGTTTGTCTCCTGGAGCCCAGACTTCCTTGCCTTCTCAAATACATTGCTCTTCCAATCGTCACCTCTATTTCTGACATCAAGAAATTGCTTCTCTCTACAGATCATTTCCATCAGCATGAAAACACATACACCTTCTATCTTCAAAAAACAAAAACAAAAACAAAAACTCATTCTTTGAGATCATACCCTCCTCCAACCACTCTCCAATTCTTCTGGGGAGTTGTCTATGTTAACGGTCTCCATTTCTCTCTTCCCATTTTTCATGAACCTACCTTGGTTAAGTTTTCATTTCAACACTGAACTGAAGTGGTTTTTGTCAAAGTCATCGATGATCTCCCAAATATGGTGGCCAATTCTCACTCCACACTCTACCCTGACCAGCAGAATTTGACAAATTTGACCACTCTGTCCTTCTTGAAGACATTCCCTCATTTGACTCAGAAGTCATACTTCTGGGACATACTCTTAGTTCTCTCACCTTGCAAGGGCCTCCTTATTCCTCTCCTTTGTATTTCTTCTTCTCTTCCCAGACTCTAAATCTTGGGATGTCCCAGGTGCAGCCAACAGATTCCATCTCTTCTCTAATGACATCTGTTTCATCATGATTTGGTCACGTCTATTGGCTGTAAATACATCTATACATTGATGTCTCCAGTGGACCACCCCAGGCCTGACCCACCCCATTGACTCTAGCTAGGCAACTGCCCACACCACTCCATTTGGATGGCTAATAGGTTCCTAGACAGAACACGTTCAAACCCAAGCTCTTGAATTGCAAACCCCAAAACCTACCACCAAACCTGTTTTTCCTCTACTTTGTCTATCTCAGATGAACACTATTTTCTGAGATGCTGTGGATGAAGGCCTGGGAATCATTGATGTTCTTCTCTTCCTTGCATATCTCCATATGAACTCAGCGTATTTGATCTCTTCTACCATCAAGAGAGATCCAGAAACAGACGGGTTCTCATCACCGTCACCATGTAGCACTCTGTGTCTTATGTGGATACTGAGACCATCTCCCTAATAGTCTCCCTGACTCTAACTTTAACTCTACAATCTACTCCTCAAGGGAATAAGTGGAATTATCCTTTCAATATCTAAGTCAAATCACGTCACCTCTTTGTCCATAACCCTCCAATTGTTTCCTATCTCTCAAAGAAACATCCAAATCCTCACATGGTCTGAAAAGTCTCATATGATCAGAACCCAACACCTCTTCCCTGCCTTCCTGCCTTGGGATTTCTGTAGCTGTTTTCCCCTCAGCCTGATATACTCTTCCCTCACATCTTTAATTGGCTCACTTCCTCGGTGTCTCTGATCAAATGTTACCTTCTCTGTGAGGCCTTTACTGACAACCCTATATAAAACACCACCCGTCTTAACTTATATGATGAAAGCAAAGAAATATATCACAGGCTTTTGAATGTCAGTTCTTCCCCTAGAATGGGACTTGGTTGTTTGGTTTATTGCTATATCACCAGTGCCTACAACTGCATGACCACATCATCCTGGTTCGTACAGGGTAGAGAGATTTCCTGGGACATAGACTTTCAGTGCTAAAACTAGGCAAGTTCCAGCCAAATTGGGATAATTTGCCTTCCTACTTACAATACTGCCTGGCACTTAGTAGACACTCTAATAAACATGGGTTATTATGTGCATGAATAATATATTAATGAATTCACTTTTTCTCACTTTCCAAATGTGCAGGTTGGATATTGTGTCGGAAATGTCTTTTTCTTGAGTTGATCAGTCTCCTTTCAGGACAAGTGTGGGTCAGTCATCTGCAGAGAAGCAGGCATAATGATGGCTTGAGAGCTTAAACAGAAGTACTGTAGCCTTGGGGCCAGGAAACTCAGCACAGTGCTATGTGGTCAGAGCTATTCCAGGAAACAATCACCAAGGAATTCGGGGATGGGGCAGGGTACAGGTACTCCTCAGCCTTCCTCATCAGGGTACTGAAGCTTCAAGATCCAGTTTCTTTGTGGATCTAATGGAAATCAGCATTGGCTGAGAGAATCCTCTTGAGCCTGAACCCTGCAAGCAGCAGCTGTCTGCTTACCCAGCTTCTATGCCCCTTGTTCTCAGTGGGAGCCCTGCACAAACAGCCCTGCCAGCCGGCAGTACCTTCATGCCAAGAATATGGCGGACTACCAGCTCTCAACACCCGCAAATATTTGCGGCCACAAATCAATACAAAAGCAGGATGCACCATTAACCTTTAATATATCAGTGCTGGGGCTCTTAATCCATTATGAGGCTGTCATAAATGTGACCGAAATGCAAATCAGAACAGCAGCCCTTCGGGAGGATGTGAAGGTGCCTTCATTGCCTCCTGGCACAGCTTGCATCCCCCTCTGCTCCAGAGAAACAGTCTGAGTCTCTTCTCTCCCTGCTGGCTTTTGTTTTCACTGTCCTTCCCTCCCTCTTCTCCTTTCCAGATGTCTGACTGAGCCCCTCAATTATGTCAGCTTCCCAGGCAGTCAGTCACTTGATATGCCAGAAGAAAGCTATAATAATGCTAACTTCCAGACACTGTGCTAATACATCATTTGTATTGCTTCATTAACTTTGGCCATACTCTCACATAAAGTTATTATTATCCCCCCATTTTAGAGATGAAGAAATCAAGACTCAAGGAGATTAAGGAACTTACAGAAAGCTATAGAAGGAACAAACAGAAGGAAGAGCTGTCTTTCTACTCCGCACTGCTTGATCCCAAAACCCATGCACTTGACTGCCATCCTGTAGCAATGTCAAATAGCCCACAGCCAAGTGTGCAGGATAAACAAGCAAACAGACACTCAAAAATATCATGCAAAACATATTGTTAGAAGTAAGCTCAGAGTTATTGGAACAAGATGTTGAACCAACTGCAGCTCAGCAGACGAGAGACTGGGGTGGGGACGAAGAGGGAGGATTAGCAGGAAAGGTGAGGCTTAAGTTTCAGCTTAAGGAGAAAGCAGAAACTGACACGTGGAGGATGGGAATAAAAGATGTTCTAGGCAAAGGTGATTGTATTTTCAAACCACTGATGTTTGGAGAGAATGGAAGCTCCAGGAACTATAGCAGCTTACTAGAAGGGAGCAGGAATGGTTAGTGCCTAAGAGGCACTAAGGATAGGACCAAGGGCATAATTACCTATCAAATACCAAGAGGGTGGTTAGACGGGATAGAAGTTCAAAAATGATGGGAAATGAAGTACTGATTACGAGATCCAAGAATGTGTGAGATGGGCAGGTGGGCACATTCTGTGCACTGGGCAATGGGGAAGTTACTGCAGAAAGCTGCCACATGTGTTTCAGAAGGCAGGACTGAATAGTGGTGAACCCATGTGCTTGTACATGTGTGTGCATGCATGAATGCGCACATGTGCTTAGGGCCTGGGCATGTGCATGTGCATGTATGAATGTGCATGGAATGACCCCAAGACAGGAATAAGAGAGGAAAGAGGGAAGGGGGAATTGCCAGAGGGCTGGGACACTCAGACTAAGAGATGTCATGCACAGATGACAGAGTTTTAAATAAAGGGGCAGCTAAGGGTTCTTCAGTGGTGGAATGGTGACCCTGTAGGCGGAAAATTTGTGTGACAGAGAAACAAACCAATGCAGCTAGTGCAGGGATCACACACATGAGACATCTGCCCACCTGAGCTTGTTTATGGACCTGGGTAGTCAGCACTCACAGTGCAAGAAAGCAGGGACTCAAGCGCTCCCCCTATGGGAAAGCTGGAAAGAAAACACTAGCACATGTGAGCCTGTTACTGAACAAAACAAAACCAACTCTAATTAAATGTGAAGCTACAAGATGCTAGTTGTTCTGAATCGGTGTGCAGAAAAATCGCTCAAACAAGGATCCAGACTGATGGAAAGGTTAGGGAAGGGAGTTGGGAGGAGAAAGGTTTATTCTATTATTGATGAGTCTTGTTTGGGTTCCAGGATAGCAGAGGTCCTACTTTATGCCAAGTGCTGTATAAGCGTTGGCTCATTTCATCTTTAGACTCAACCTTTGTGATAAATTATTCATCCCACCTTCTAGATGAGGAAATGATGAGGTTTTTAGGGCTAGTTTGTGCCGGGATCAGTTTGAGCTTGCTGGTCTGCCTGATGCTGAGCTTTTCTCTAAGATGCTTGAGGGATCTTCCCATACCAGCTCTAACTAAGGATGGTGTCCATGTCATGGACCATGGGCCTTTCAGTTCCAGCTAGCTTTCTCTTGTATGAAAGGCTCTTCAAGTACCATTAGCAATGTCAGGTGCCCGACACAGCAACCCAGGGGCCCCAAGAGCCTCAGCCTGGCACTCTCTCTGGCAGGCACCACTGGGAGCCACGGGTGCCTTGATCAGAGAAACATGGCATACATTGCAGCACCTGGATGCTGGCAGAACTGAGCATGATCCTGCTTTGTGTTTAAAATAGTTACCCATCCCATTAACTTCCCAGGGTTTGGGCAGGACACTCAGGACAACTCTGCCAGTGTCCAAGAGTAAACTGTCAGATGGGAGCAACACACCTAGCTGCAGAACACTAACTCAACCACCAAGGGGCACTTGTTGGAAAAGTACGCTGTGGCTGCCAGAGGACAAAGAGAAAGACGCCAACACTTAGGGGGCATCCGAACATATCCACATCTTATGTTGTTCCCTCTTTATTGGATCCTCCTAACAGCAACGGAGGAAGCTATCACAGTACTCATTCTCAGGACCCTGAGAGATGAATTAACTTGCTCAAGAGTTAGAGACTCATACCAACCTACCCAGGACCCTACAGCCAGCCAGCCCTCAAGTTAGGCATATAAACCAGCCTGTTATGGCTATAAAGCCTGGCTCTACTTGACCTGATATATTCTTGAGAAGCAGGAGCAATGTGGTCCAGTTTAGTGCTATCACACTGGAAGTCTGGAGCCTGGGTTCTGGGCTCTGCCCAGGGTACATGGTATTTTCTTGCTCTGAGGGGCACCCATAATGGGGTGACCATACAGGACAGGCATCCAGAACCTTGACACTGGAGTCCAACTATGGTTGTGAATTTCATGCTACTGCTTACTAACTCTGTGACCCTGGACAAGCTTGGTCTCTCTTTGCATCAGTTTCCTTTCTACACAACAGGGATGTTCATGGATTGAGTGAATTTAGGAAGCACTGAGAACAGTGCTGGCCCATGGGAGACACTTAGTATGTGGTCGCATCCATAATCTCAATTATGCAATGAGAGATTTGCACTGTATTATAGTTATAAAATGCCAATCTTCATGACAGGTCCAGAAGCAGCTGGTTTGCCTAGCATAGGGTTTGTTTGTTTTGAATTTGAATCCCCTTAATATGGGCATGTGATTTTTGGGTCACCACAAACCCCAGAACTCTCCTTGGTCTTAAACCCACACTGACATTCTTGCCTGGCCCTGTAAACATTTGTGATTGAAACCTCTGGCCAAGATGAGCTCTCAGGTTTTCTCACCATGATATTTCATTACTCTATGGCCTGGGTTGGCACTAAATCCTCATCTTATTTAGATTCTCTCTTCTGACAAAGCAGCACCATGAACTGTTTTCTCTGAAACATTGCTGTTTTCTCTGAAAACTGGAATCTCATTTTGAAGTGGCTGTCAGGACTCAGAGCTATTGAGGAGAGGATCTCACAAAGAACAGGCCTCTAGCAATTAAAATTCAGTTTGTCTGGACACCAGGAGCTTTGCCCCTAAGAAGTGCTTACAGCCACCTCCCCAGAAGGAGGGGCTGCCGGGGCTTGTCTTCAAGTCATGCCAAGGCCACAGCCACATCATACCCAACAGGGCAAAGCAAATTAACTACCTTCAAAGGTCACTGTGGGCCTCTCTGATTCTTATGGGGACATAATATTGTCCCCATAGTGCCCTGGGATGGAAAATAATGCATGAAACCCAGCCATAAACCCAAAGCAGAGCCAATTCCCTCCTCACTAGGACAAGAGGGTCTTTCAGCAGGAAGAGTTGATAGTGAATATTAGGAGGAAGCTGCCTGCAATCTTCAAGAGAAATGAATCTATCATGGGATCCCTCAAAGGACTGTGTTATTCAGTCAGTGTGCTTTCTTTGTCCCTTCAGAGAGCTGTGTCTCCCTGAAATGTCTCCCTCTTGCCACATTCACAGGGCATCGGACCAGGCAGGATGGAAGCTGACTCTCGTTTTCTAGGATTTAGAGCCTGGAGCGCCAGGACCGAACTCTATCTGGATGTTTATGCCCAGATTACAAGAGTCACTCAGTGAATAACACATTCCAATTTGTTTGAGTGGATGAATGATGCATAAACCCCACACCTCTGCTGCCTCATGCATGTTTCCCCATCTTCTATTCTGGATGTTCTGGTCAGAGAAACAAACAGGGGATGCTTAAATCTCTCTATAAAGGCATTTCTAAAAATACCCTTCATGGGTTTGACCAGCCAGTCTTGACAAAGCAAAATGGAAGGTTAAAAGTAAAGGGATCCCTCCCAGTGCATCCAATGCCAAGCAGATACAGGCTCTAGGCTCCTTGTAGACCACAGTACTTGTCTTCAGGGAAGAGGCCACATTCCTCCCCATGCCTGAATGAGCCATGTATAGCATTTTCCTGATGGGAGGCCTAAGAGGGGAAGTTGGCTGACCAGAACACAACAGCACACTGAGTTTTAGGAGGTGCAGTTCCCTGCTGCATGGTGTGCCAGTGTTTTGAGTGAGAGGCTATGATGAGTTCTGTCCATGGTACTCGTCTAGCTAACACTCCATGGCTTCACATTTCTTTCAGAACAAAGTGGCCCCTCCTAAATGTGACTCCCTAGGCCTTGCAGGACATGTGTCCACTTGGTCCTCAAGCCAGTACCCCTGTCCTGGCCACACTGTTCCCTAAGTCCACTGGGGGGCTTCCTCTCACCTCTGGTCCTTCCCATCAGCCATGTGAACCACTTCTCCTTCCTAAACATACAGGTATCTCCTCATATTCTATGTCTTGGGTTACATACCACTACATTCAGGCTTCAGTTTAAGACATTCTCTCTGTTATGGATTGAATTATGTCCCCCAAGATAGATGTGTCAGAGTCATAAGCTCCAGGACTTCAGAATGTGATTATTTGGTGATAGAGTCCAATTTAAACAAGGTAATCAGAATGGGCCCTAATCCAATTACTGGTGTCTTTAAGGGAAATTTGGACACAGTCACACACCCAGGGAGAATGCCATGTGAAAATGAAGCTGAGATTGGGGTGATGAATGCATCCACAAGCCAAGAAATTCCAAAGATCTCCAGCAACCCTAGAGAAGCCAGTAGAGACACATGGAACAGTCTCTCCCTCACCAACTTTGGAAGGAACAATCCCCACCAACACCTTGTTTTTGAACTGCCAGAGCTGGGAGGCAATGAATTTCTGTTAAGTAACCCAGTTTGCAGTGCAGGCACACCCCATTTTATCGTGTTTCACTCTGCTGTGTTTGCAGATGTTGTGTCCTTTACAAATGGAAGGCCTGTGGCAGCCCTGCATCAGGTAAGGCTATCAGCACCATTTTTCCCACCAGCATTTGCTCGCTTCATGTCTGTTGCATTCTGGCAATCCTGGTGATATTTCAAACTTTTTCATCAGTGTTATATCTGCTGTGGTAATCTTTGTCGTTACTATTGTAATTGTTTTGGGGTGCCACAACAAAACTCATAGAAGATGGCAAACTTAATCAATAAATGTGTGTGTTCTGACTATTCCACTAACCAGTCATTCCTTCATCTCTGTCTCTCTGTCTCTGTCTCTCCCTCTCCCCCCCACTCAGGCTTCCCTATTTCCTGAGACACAACAATACTGAAATTAGGCCATTTAATAACCCTATAGTGGCCTCTATGCATCGAACTGAAAGAAAGAGTCACATGTTTCTCACTTTAAATCAAAAGCTAGAAATGGTTCAGCTTAGTGAGGAGAACAGATCAAAAGCTGAGATAGGCCAAATGCTAGGCCTTTTGTGCCAAACAGCAAGCCAAGCTCTGAATGTAAAGGAAAAGTTCTTGAAGGAAATTAAAAGTGCTACTTCAGTGAACACACAAATGATAAGAAAGTGTAACAGCCTTATTGCTGATATAGAGAAAGTTTTAGTGGTCTGGATAAAAGATCAAACCAGCAACAACATTCCCTAAAGCTAAAGCCTAATCTACAAGGCTCTGACTCCCTCTAATTCCGTGAAGGCTGGAAGAGATGAGGATGCTGCAGAATAAGCTGGAAGCTAGCAGAGGTTGGTTCATGAGATTTAATGAAAGATGTCATCTGCATAACATAAAAGTGCAAGATGAAGCAGCAAGTACTGATGTAGAAGCTGCAAGTTATCTTGAGTATGAGTATCTAGCTAAGGTAATTCATGATTTCCCAGCAATAGATTTGCAATGTGGACAAACAGTCTCCTGTTGGTGAAGATGCCGTCTAGGACTTTCAGAGCTAGAGAGAAGTCAATGCCTGGCTTCAAAGCTTCACAGGACAGGCAGACTCTCTTGTTAAGGGCTAATGCAGCTGGTGACTAAGTTGAAGCCAGTGCCCACTTACCATTCCAAAACTCCTAGGGCCCTCAAGAATTATGCTAAATCTACTCTGTTTGTAGCACAAATAAACTAATAAATGGAACAACAAAACCTGAATGACTGCACATCTATTTACAACTTAGTTTACTGAATATTTTAAGCCAACTGTTGAGACCTATTGCTCAGAGAAACCAACTCCTTTCATAATGTTACTGCTCACTGTCAATGCACCTGGTCACTCAAGAGCTCTAATGGAAATGGATAATGAGATTATATTTTCATGCCTGCTAACACAACAGACATTTTGCAGCCTGTGGATTAAGGAATAATTTCAACTTGCAAGTCTTATTTTTAAGAAATGCATTTTGTAATACATTGCTGCCATAGGTAGGAATTCCTCTGACAGATCTGGGCAAAGTAAACTGAAAGCCTTCTGGAGAGGATTTACCATTCTTGATGCCATTAAGAACATTCAGGATTCATGGGTAGAGGTCAAATCATAATCAGTACTAAATGGATTTGAAAGAAGCTGATTCCAAACCTCACAGATGACTTTGGTGGGTTCAAGGCTTCCGTGGAGGAAGTTAACTTAAGATACAGTGGAAATAGCAAGAAAACTAGAATTAGAAGTGGAGTTTTAAGATGAGACTGAATTAAATTCATGATAGAACATTAATGGACGAGAAGTTACTTCTTACGGCTGAGCAAAGCAAGTGATTTTTCAAGATGGAATCTACTCCTGGTGAAGATGCTGTCAAGACTGTTGAAATGACAACAAAAGATTCAGAATATTCCACAAACTTAGTTGATAAAACAATAGCAGCAGAGTTTGAGAGGACTGGCTCCAGTTTTGAAATGTTCTACTGCGGGAAAAATGCTATCAGACACAAGGCATGCTACAGAGATATTGTTCATGAAACAAAGAGTCAACTAGTGCAGGAAACTTCACTATTGTTTTCGTTTTAAGAAACTGTCACAGCTGTCTCAACTTCTAGCAAACACCACCTTGATCAGTCAGCTGTCATCAACATGGAGGCACAACCCTCCATTAGATTATGGCTTACTGAAAGTTCAGATGATAGTTAGCATTTTCTAACAACAAAGTATTTTTAAATTATGGTATGTACATTGCTTTTTAGGCATAATGCTATTGCAGACTTAAAAGACTATAGTGTAAACATAACTTTTATAAGCACTGGGAATCCCCCAAAATTAATTTGATTCACTTTATTGGGGTTTTTGCCTTCTTGTGATGGTCTGGAACTAAAGCCCCATATCTCTGAGGTGTGCCTGTCCTCTGTTATGGCAGCCCCAGGAAATGTATGCACCTATGTGCTCTGACAATCACTGATACTTCCTCCATCACATTCTTTCCTTACTGCACTGTATTGAGTCACTGGTTTGCCTGGTTCTCTGAATCAGCAAGTGCCATTCTATGAAGGTGGAGAGCGTGCTTTTCTCTTTCACATTTTTATCTCTACAGATAACACAATGCCAGGCACACAATAGGAACAAATGATCTCTGCTATAGGAAGGTGTGAATGAATGAGTGAATGAGTGAATTAACAAATGGGTAGGATAACCTCTGGTTATGGACAACTCTTATATTATGGTCATTGTGTCAATTACATGCTGGAGTCATGCTGGAGTAATATTACTCCAGCACTGTTACCCTACTCTTGCCCAGCCCAATAACTGCGTGATGCTCAATAACAGTGTGATGAATGAATAAATGAATAACTATCAATGAACATGTGAAGAGACCTGGGCTTTCTTGGAATGTAGAAAGCACAGTTTCCCCTGTATGATGAGTTTATTCCTGGAGTCACACTCTTAAAGATTAACCCAGCCACATGGAATATTCACTCAGTCTTGGTGTGTAGCAGAGCAGGAACACGGAGATGTTGAGATGCCCAATAGAGTGCTCCTAACTGGGAGGCAAAGATCATGGCCCCCTTGCACAGTTAACATGAGAGTCCACAAGCCTTCAGCAAGTGGAATCATGCTGTTTAAAGAACACCTACTAGGGGTGCCTGGGTGACTCAGTCGGTTAAGCGTCTGACTTCTGCTCAGGTAATGATGTCATGGTTCATGGGTTTAAGCCCTGTGTTGGGCTCTGTGCTGACAGCTTAGAGACTGGAGCCTGCTTTGGATTCTGCGTCTCCCTATTTTTCTCTGTAACTCCTTTGCTTGTGTTCTCTCTCTCTCAAAAAAAAAAAAAAAAAAAAACATTAAAAAACACCTACTAAATGTCAGACCCTGTGTCAAATCCTCATCAAACCCAAGGGAGTTAAGCATGAACATTTCCATTTTCCCATGAGGAATCCAAGACAAATGGGATAGGGAACTTGTCTACGGTCTATGGTCCTGAAGCCGGCAAGGGTATGAGCAAAGATTTCGTAGTGGTGTCTGATTCCAAAATGCTCTTCCTTTGGAACTGGAGGATTATTTTGAGGCTAGACTTCCATCTCAGATTTCACAGTATATGTTTTCGGTTTTTCATCCCTTGTATTGACTGAACGTATTCATGTTTTATCATTCCACATGGCTGATGAAGTATTTTCAAAGTCCTAGCCAACCTTAGCTGTGCTCAGGAAACCCAACCAATGAGCTCAGTCTCTTTGCTGAAAAGTGGAGCTTGAAGCCACAGCTGTGGGTACCTTAGAGGTGGTGGCAGCAGCAATACTAGAATCAAAGAAAATGAAACTTGAAAGGGCCAAATAGGTCCCCTCTCAACTTGGAGAATTTCCTTTCAACTTTCAATATAAATATTTTATTAAGTGGCATATGTCAATGAAAGCATTGGCTTTGATTCAAACAAGCAGACATTTGAATCCAGGTTCTTCTACATATCAATTGTATGTAAGCCTTGGTTTCCTTATCTGCATACTAGCTCAATGTAGTAAAAATTAAATAACAAAATGTATGTAGAAAACTTAGACAACTTGTAGCATATTACCATATTGTATAACACAGTCTATATGATGTACATATATATAGAGAGAACATAGTTATATCAGATAATATAGTAAAACAACAGTTATTCTTCAATAAATAACACCCATTGATGGAAATGGGCGTTGACTGGTATTTCAGTAGACTCCTCCACTGGGGCCACATACTCCAGTTCCCGTTCCACATAAGCAAACCCCAGAAGCTCTCAGGACCACGCCAGGGCAGTGACCAATCCACAGCATGCATTCAAAGCTCTGAGCTGAGCTCAGGATAAGGGGCATCAACACATAGATCCAACAGCCTCTAAAAGCATCTCTCTGGTCCACGTTGCCACTTTTCTCTCCTTCTTCCCATGACTGTACAGGGTTACCATGGTAATTAAAGTATGAGATCCTAATTCTTATGATATTAATTAAAGTGAAAACCGCAGATGGTGTTTAATAACAACTTAGTCCCATCAGGTTCCAGGCACTTTACCTAAATCAAACATATCATAAAGTTGGCATGAGAATCACAGAGGCTAGCCCTGCCACATCTGGCCCAGGACACATGTTCTCACCTAGAGTGAAAGTAACAAGCCATCTCTATTACTTATGCAGATGTGGCCTTAAATTGCCTGACAGTCTGATTCCACCCCACCACCTCCTGGAGCCAAAAATAAAGGAGTATTGATTGCAAAGATTAATAATGGAGCTTAAGAAGGAAAATGGTGCAAAACACCTTTTTCTCTCCTTTTGTGATATAAATGCCTGCCACCCCTGCAACCTAATTTTGTCACCCAGCACACGGGAGTGTATTAATTAAAGTGACACCAAGGACAGGAAAATCTGAGCTCTTGGGGTGATGACTGGAAATACATAAATATGCATCTCCAGGCTGTCTCGGGAAGGGAGGCACGTGGCCAGGCAAGATCAGCATAATTTCACCACGGGGAAGGTGGAGAGGAGTGTGCACAGCTTACCCCTGGAGGTCACAGCTGTGATTCTAGTAACTGCTTCTCTAGACTGGATGCCCCCTCTTTTGTAAGAAACTAGACCATCACTTTTATAAATGTCCTCTCATATGGCCTGGGGAGTAGCTACTATTTAATGGATTGTTATTATATACTCAATTATTTTTCACAATATACTGACAAAGATAGAGTGGTACCATTTTATAGATGAGGAAACTGAGGCCCAGTATGGTTACTCAATGTCTTGGCCAAATATCAAACGTCAAAACCATGTTTGACTAAAATAGGAGGCATGGGAGGCCAGGGTAGAATGATCAGGTTTTATCCAGGGGAGCAGTCCTGGAACAGGGTCAGAGCTCTATAAGACCATCACCTGCTGTTGCCCTTCCCATCAGCACTGGTACTCACACATACCAGCCAGGGAGACCCTTCCTCCCAGGGAAGGGTAGGTACCAGCCACCTTGGGTGGAGAAATGCAAGATTCACTTGGGATTAACTTGGAAGGCATGAGGAGACGATGGTTGATTTTAGAGACTCTCATGTTTGCATTGTTTTATTTAGGTCAATTTCATTGTGGTCAGTGAATCAGTTTTTACAGCCCACTGTGCTGTGTGCCCTGATTTCCAAAACTATAAGGGATCTGACCTCAGCTTATCCTGGGCTCCCTTACCATCATCACTTGTTGAGTATCCATAAGTATCTAAAACTTCTAGCCCCAAGTGGACCTTGTGGTGCCCATCCAACCATACTCTTCTCCTAATACTCATGTCAGTTATGGGCATCACCAGCTCCCTGGTCCTCAAGCCTGGGCTGCCCTGCCCCCTTGCTTCAGCCTTTCTCCCACCTGTCACATCCAAAAACACATGACCAAGTCAATCTCCTCCATCTCTCTCCTCCTCAAACAATGCCACTGCCTTCATTTAAGAAAATACAGAAAACATTCACTGGGCTATAAAGAGAAGAGAACCCAGCAGAAGCAGAGACGAGCAGACAGATAGAGGAGAGATCAGTGTCATTAATACAGACAAATAGAGGAGACCTCACCCCTCCGGTATCCTTCTATGACCCCAGGTTGGGGCAGTGACCTGACATGCAGCACCCTCTTCTTTAACCAGACTCTTCTACACAGTATATGTCTCATGTTTACTTGGTTGCTCCCCTAATAAGCTGTTATTTTTAAAAAAGAAGAAAGGTAAATCAGAGAAGATTATTCGTGAGTGCTTACTATGTATAAGGTGCTGTTCTCAGTATTTGCAGAACAGGTTTTTAGGTAAGATCTATTATTCTTCCCAATTTACAAAAAGAGGAATATGGGTCCCAGAAGGTTAAGTTACCCAAAGTCATGTCTCCATTAAATACTAGGTCCAGGATGTAAGACCGGGCAACCTCATAGTCATGCTTCTGTGTTTTAAGCTCCATGAAAATATTTGACAGGTTTGGCTTCTTCCCCATTGTATCCCCCACACTGCCTGGCACACAGTCAGTAATCAATAGAATTGTCAGTGGATGAGTAGAGTAGTCCAGCCTCCCCCATTGCAGTACACATCATTACATAAACCCTGTGATAGTTCAGGAACACTTTGCTTCTGGCCCTGCTGCATGACTTGATTTCCCTCCCCAGCAAGACATGAAACCTTCTCCCTCCTCACCTCTCCATCAACTCAGGCTGAGCCAGTGTCTGCAATGGGAGAGGAACCACCATGCCCAGGCAAAGCCCAGTCCTGCAGAGATCACATACATCTTGGCAGCTAAGTTCTCCCCAGGCTCAGAGGAAAAGCCTGTACTACTAACCTGCTGTGTGTTTTGACCATCATTATTATGATATAAGGCACACTAGCCACGTGAGGGCATCAGGCACACACATGCATCCCACAGCCTGTCAGACACAGGAAATGTTCTGACACAGAGGCTCCAAGAGAAATCCTAAACAGACAAATTCAGCTCCAGCCCTTCCCTTTGCAGCCAAAAGCAGAGAAAGGAATAAAAGAAGGCAATGCACAGAGATTAAGTTCTGTGTATGAGCAACGGAGTGTGTGGTTATGACATTGTGTGCCTGTGTGTCCACCTCTTAGTGGGTATGTATGGGCTAATGTGTGTCCTCTTGATGTGGAGGAAAATGTGCCTATTCTTGACCCGAGACTGAGGTCTGGTTTTCTTAGTGTGCTGAGCCAAGAGAAGCCAATTCTGAGAAGTTCTACAGAAACTATTTTGTAAGACTGGCATCAGTGCTAAGTTGTTGATAAGACCACAAAGCCTTAGAGTATGGGAGGATACTTCAAGATCTCAGCAGGCCAGAGGGAAAAGAAGTGATCCAGATTGGCAGCCACTGTGGATTTATGCCTGCAAAGTCAGGTGTTTGGAAAGTATTATCCAAGTTGGGAATCCTCTTGACTCCCATAGGATAACACAGGGCTCACCACTGGATTCCCAGGTCCAAGCCTGAACAAGCATAAGGTGCTAACCAAGCTTGACTCAACTGCCATGGTCTGTGGCTATTTCATGGCCATAACCCAAATACAGCCATATTGTCTGGCTCCACTAAGTCCACCTCAGATGGGGGAGGGGGTGCATAGAGGGAGAGTTTGGTGGGGAGGGCCTCCTGTTTATTGAGCACCCCGCATGTGCCAGGCACTGTGAAGAGCACTTTATAGACATCATCTCTTTTCACAATTATGGCACATGTTGGGCAGATCCAATGTACTAATCTGGCTTACATTAAAAATTGTTGACTCTACTTTCCTGTGTCTCTGTATGTTCCAGTTGCCATAGCTATTCCAGTTCAGAGGTGACTTCCTTCCTGCTCCTTTCCATCCACTTTTCCATACTGAATGTGTGAGCTCGCCCTTCTCGCTGGGTTACTTCTCTGGCCCATGTGCCATGACTTGCTCATTAGTTAAAAAGCTGTGCGTTGGTGTGTTCTCTCCTAATACTACCTAGAGAGAAAAGTCTGCATCTTTCTCCACTTGGAGAACACCTGTAACATATCCTGTTGCACAACTCAAAGCTCTGGAAACACAAATGATAAAATTCCTATTTTGAACACTGATAAGTTATAAGGGCTTTTAAGTTATATCTCATGTGACATTTTACAATATCCCAAGAATCAGCACATTACATTGATTACACTGACTGATCAAGAGGACTATCCTATGAGATCAGCTGCAATTAATTATTCCCATTTGAAAGATGAGGAAATGAAGGTTCTGAGAGATGAAGGGTTATTCTGGACCACAGAGCTAATATTTTGTGGAACCTTATCACCTGCCTTTTGGTCACACCAGTTAACACAAGAAAAGTTAAGAGCTGCACTGTAGGTATTTTCAGGTGCTACATGAATCCATCCATAACAGAGACAAATAGATTTCCTGCCACTGACACACCCAGTGTATGTTAATATGATGCTCATTCATTATTAATGCAAATCATAACCAAATGCACACCAGGTCTTTTATCCCAGGAGGAGATATATGTAGGACAAATCCTGGGTATAGAAGTGAGGAATGGAGAGAATCATTCTGCCTTAACTGCTGATATATTCCATTGGAGTTTATTGAAAATTATTTTTTAGAGCTCATTTCTGTGTTCACGTTCAATGTTCTATCAATGGCTTTACAGCTGTTTCGGAGGAGATAAGAGACCGTCCATCAGGCTCAATGCTGCTGGTTTGTGTCATTTCCTCTTAGGAAAATTGCCCAGAAAAAAAGAGAAACCTATCTCAGGGAAAGTTTCCAGAAATTATTCACACTATTAGAGCATCCAGAAGGAGGCTACTGTTAGTGTCTACCCTGGGGCGGCTCACACACAAGAGATGTGGCTGGGAGGGAGGGATGAGATATAGCAGGGCCAGCAACTGACCTTGCATGGACAGTCTAGCATGCAAGTGCCCTCCCCTTTGCCCAGTTTCTCCCTGTTTAGGAGGTCATAAAGAACTTGACCTGGGGCAAATTACTCCAGGAGGAGACTGACATGCCTGTTGGAGAGAAGACTGCCTTGAGGAATGAGATTGTATGCATGTTACTTAAGGGGTTGCCTGATCCAGTCCTGTAGACGGTGGCTGAAGATCCTTAAGGGAGATGTCTGAGAGAAGGACAAAGCAAGCTAATTAAAATGCGTTTATGTAGTGGAGAAGGAACACCTACCTCTCTTTCCATCTTTATCTCTCCCAAACAGAGGGAGACCATAAACACAATGAAGTCAGCATTCAAACTTCAGGGATTAGAGGAATGATGTCCCATCACCATGCAGCAGGGCCCCTGCATAAAAATGCTGCAGAGCCTAGTGTGACATTAACCAGTAGAGACAAAATTGGAGGTGTCTGCTGGAGGTGTGTGTGCAAGAACAAGGCAGGCTTGGTTTTTGACCTATTGAGGGCAAAGTCAGAGGCCAAGGGTGGAGTCAATGTAGAGGGCCACAGGGAGGCACTGTGAGCATTCCAGGCACCCAGTGAGGGCTGGGACCCACAAGGGAAGCCATGATGGGGAACTGAAGGTTCAAGAACGGGCCCTAGGTTCAGAATCCTGGGCTTGGTCAAAGGGAGGTTGTCAGGTTCTGCTTCTTGCCCTACCTGTGGCCAGGTGGTTTTTACTAAGAAGGCTGTGCAGCACCACAGGAGGCAGCTGCAATGGGAGGATTTTTGTGGCAGCAAAGAACATGGGTATATTCTGAATCCCCTCATAGAATGAAGAACAGTCAGATCTACAGAGGACACTGTTTGTGCCCTGCCTGGATCCCTTGGCAAGGTTAGATCCCTCCTTCCTGGAGCACTGCCCTCCACAGAGGGCTGCTGCCTCCCCTCAAAATGACCCCTCTCCCATTTCTTCTGCAGAAGGCAGCCCATAGCCAACAACTGAATGATCTGGAACTGTAAAGGCCAGCCCCTCGGCCTGATGTTAGGACCAACTCTGTGCTTCTTGGGGCCACCCTCACACCAGAGCTCTCATGAGACCATTCTGGAGCTACTTTCCAGTTGATATCACATCCTTGCTTAGCAAGGTTTCCCTGCCTTACTCTATTTCCCTAATTCTGTTTCTCTTGAGACTCTACCTACACACACACACACACACACACACACACACAAACCCCTTCCTAAATTATTTGGGCAAGAATGCTGGGTTCAGGCTCCGCTTGTTTGGGTCCCAATAAGGGGCAAGAGGCCTGGAGCAATGGGGTCAAACACACTGTAATGGAGATGTAGGCTCCGATGAGCTTCTCCCAGCCCCAGGATGGCAGATAGAAGCTAGAAAGACATATATTTCCAAGTTATAACACACAGAATGGAGCAATGTCATAAGCACCCATTAAGTCCTACAGGTCTGACTTAATTGATAAAACCCCAAATATCATATGGTTAGCTGTTTACATGGTGACATCTTTATTCCCTTCCAAGTCCTGAGGACCCAGGATCTATGAGGACAATTAATTTCATTTGCTCACCAGATTCAAGCACAATTAGTTACTGAATTTGCCATTACTTAACGGCAGGCAGAGTTATTAGAACCATCATTTTCCTTTTGGGGGCAAAAGATAAAATAAATAAGGCCTAGGAGAAAACTTGGTTTCCCAGTGGATGCCATTTCCAAACAAGTTGGAAAACCAATTCTTTAGCTCCTATGTTAGCACATGCTAAGCTGTCCTGATGATTCAGGACTGGGTGACAGGTCCCATCTGGTAATCTCAGAGCAGGGATTCCTGACCCCCCAAAAACAGCCAGGGTCACTTCCGTGTTAAGCCTGGAATCTATTTCTAAAGCAAAATTTCATGAGCCAAAGCATTCAATAGGGCAAGAGATAAAGTGGGACTAGGGCAGGGTGATGGTTGTAGTTCAAGTCCCCTGTTCATCAGCATACACAGTACCAAGTAGTCAGCAAGCAGGAGGAAGAGGGGGCAGCCTGAGCCACCCTTGTGATTTGGGAGTTGGGGGAAGAGTGGGGTCAGAGGTCAATGAGTTCCTGGATGTGTCAAGAATTAAGAATTGAAGAAAAAGGAAAGAACAGAGAAGCAGTAATCCTAATGGAGGACCTACCATGTGCTAACTGCATTCACATAGTTGTCTTTATTAACCTTTTCATTCTTTTAGAGAAGGGATTCATATTCTGTCCAAGAGCCCAAGGAAACAAAGCTGAGAAGACAAGTCGATCATCAATCAAGGTGATTTTCACCCACCATAGCTCTATACTCCATTCTTTTCTGGAATCCTAAATGGATATGAACTTCTCTGGAGAGAATGGACTCTTGGGTCTAACCCTGAATCTCCTCTAGGAAGTAGTGCTTATGAGCTGACCTATGAATGAGAAGTAGAATATTAGGGGTAAATATGCTACAGAACACATACCAGAAAATAGGAATACATGAACAGTGATGGAGTAAAGGCACAATGAGCTTTATAGACTGGTGAGATTTAGAGAAGTGAGTTGATAGAGCTCCATCTTGAGACACAAAAACCACGATGTTTCTGAGGGTGATGGTCCAGGACTACTCAGACATCAAACAACAACAAACAAACAAAACCCAACACTCAAAAAAAACAAAAGTCAAAAACTAAAACCCAAAACAAAACAACACTGGAATCTGTGGAAGGGATCTAACTAGGACATGTGAAGGCAGGATGCTGTTTCTCATTCTTCAGTGACAAGGCACTCAAAGGCCAAGAATCCCCTTTTTCCATCACTCCCTACCCTCCTCCTGCATCCAAACTTAAAGTTGGCCAGAAGTAAGGCAAGGCCTGGGGTAGGCTTCTTTGAAAAAATGGAGTCATTTTTAATTAGTCTTTCAAATGAGGTCTCAGGGAGGCAGGAGGCTCAGGGCTCTGCTGAGTGCCAAGAGGAATGACCACCTGCTCACTGATCAATATACCCTAAGAAGAAACCTCCACTGGAATGATTCAGCAAAGGAGGGGCTTTTCTTGATGATACTCTAAAGGAAAAGATAAAAAAGGCTAGACACAACACACTCATTTGACTTCTCTTCCAGCCTCCTTCAAACATGTTCAAAGACAATTATGACCTTGGGCTTCCCTTTTGCCCTTTCTCAGCCATAGGAGCATGAAAACTAAATGTGGACTTGTAGAAAGATCAATACCCAAAGACAGGCTTAAAGTTTGGCTTCTACTGCAGCTGGTGGCCTGTGGAGAGGACTCATCTATTCAGGTGGACTTTGTACCTCTATTCTCTGGTTCGCTTCTCAAACTGAATCTCACTGTTAATCTCATTTTATCTAGTCTTAGAGACTTTGCCCCTTGATCAGCCCCTCTTTCTCTTACCTCTGGTTCCTCTCAATCTAAAAGCATGATCAGGTCTGCTTCCTCTAAAAACCATAACTACAACATTCAAATCTCCCTGGACAGCTCTTCCTCCCACCTCCAACCCCGCCACCACCACCTCTGCAAGCTACTGCCTCCTTTCCCCTGCCTCTCACCATTTAAGGTCTCAATATTGATATATCCTCACTTCTTCAACTTTGGTTTATATGCCTTGAAATTTAAATTACACCCTTAGCATGCAACTAAATTTCTCTCTCAATGGATAAAGGAGAACGAGCTACACTCAGCCAAGTCCCACGCTGCTGCTTAACATGCCTCATTATAGGTAATCTACACCTGCCAGAAGAGAAAACAAGCTCTCAAAGAATGCTGATGACTTCATATGCCATTTAATCCAGTGTTCTTTTTCTCATGCCCCATCACATCCAGGGATAGAATATCCTCTTGTTAGCAGCAAGGCCTGACTATGATGGCAGTGGTTCTCACGGTGGTGAGTTTCCAAAGGGAAACTGATATCAATGCCAGACCAAATGCCTCTCCTACCCCTACTACATCCCCACAAAGCCTGCTCACTAGAACACCATAGCAATCTAGCTCTCTGGGCCTCTTTCCTATCTCCCTAACCACCCAGACTTCCCACCTCTTCCTCAGCCATACCTTACATGTTACTGCTGCCCAAGGTCCTATTCAAGCCCTACTGTTTTACACTCTACAGTATCACCACTGGAAATCCATTAACTTTCATAATGATGCATGGCTGACTTACCAAAAGAACTAGCAGTTCTTACTTCTCCCAGATGAACAGGTGCACATTTCTAGCTGCTCCTCAACTCATCCTAGAAAGATCTGGGAAGGCCTCTTAGAGAAGGTAACAGCTGAACTGATATCAGATAACAGTTCTCTGGAGAAGCAAGAGAGCAGGGCCTTCCAGAGAGATGGAGAAGGGTGAAGAGCATGGGATACAGAGTGAGGGACCTCCTGGTCTGCTAGGCGAAACTGTATTACTGGTAAGGGTAGGGAAGTATATGAGACCAAAATATTTCTAGAGAAAATGCCACCCAGATACTGAAAAGAAACAAAAACAATAGTGTTTTAACATAGGCAAAAAGTGTCTCTAAACTAATTTTAGGACACAATGGCAAATGACCTGCAAGAGTCCCTTAGGTGATGTTAATTCACTCCAATTCCCACCAGTAAGGCAGCCCTAACCCTGTGTAGGAATAGCCTGAGATTGATGAGAAGGTAATGACGATGAAGGCCTAGGGGAGTGGAGTGGGTCAATGTGGGTGGTTACCGAAGGTGTCATGTGGCACTGGGAGGGCAGCTTGACCTCTACTGCATGCACCATACCCTTGACCACATAAGACTACATGTGTAGCCTACACCACTGACCTGTTTTTCCTTGCTATGCCCAAGACTTTTCCTTGGGCCATTCCAGGGAGGCTTTGGGTCTCTCAATAATAATAAAGGGTACATGTGAAGATAAGTGAGCCCAGAGGGGTTAGACCAGCTCACAGCTTCTTGCTGCAGCCTATTCACACAAACTCATCTCCCAGATGTGCTACTGTGATCATGACTGACTCCTGATTGAAACCCTTATTCACTTACTTGTTAAGTGTAGAAAACCTTGGCCTCGTATGCAAGGCTCTTTGTCCAGGGAACTGGCCCAACCTCATTTCAAATTTATTCTCCCGGCTCCCTTATGAGCCCTATTCTCTACCTAATCTGAACCCAGGGAGAGAGAAAAGGAGCACTGAATGGATTCTCTGGGCACTTCCTTGGGGTCCAGCACTACATCCAACACTTTTAAATGCATTAGCTTTTTCCCCAATTCAAACAACCCTCATAAATCAGATATCACCATTTTCATTTATCTCTGGAAAAAGAAAAATGAAAAATAAGATAAGTTTAGTTTTACAGGGTTTATTAATTCCTAGGGCAAGGACTCAGACCTTTGTCTGATAGTCTCCACATCTTTTCTCCTTTCAGTACAACATGATGCTTCCCCAGAATACACTGTGGATTCTCACCTCTGCTTTTACCCTACATGCATTCCCTCTACCTGGAATGCCTGCCACTCACCATAACTTTCTAGATCTTACATCTCCTTCATGGCCCAGCTCCCTTCCTGCTACCTCCACTGAGAATAATTATTTCCTCCATACTGTCTTTGACCCATGCATCTGACACATCATTCTGGGTTGTTCTGCTGGCATTTCTGCTTCTCTCCTACTTCCCATATCAAACAACAATCTCTTTGATGGAGGGTCCTTTCCAAGGATGACAATAGTTGCTCCACTTTCCTCACACATGCACAGCTCAGTATTTACACAGACCTGCTGCTCAAACAGAGGTGAATGAATATTGGGGTACCTTGGGCAGTTCATGCTCTCATTGAAATTCCTGGATGAGTCATGTACTAGCAAGCATGGAGAGAGCATCCCATTCCCTTTCTGATCATGGTCTGCAGTTTACTTTAGGTGGGGAAGCAGCAGAAAGAAACAGGTGTTGGATGATGATGGTTAAAAAGACAGACTCCCCCTCTCAGAACCAGTAGCCCTCTCTGTAGCAAGAATCCCAGACAAGTGTACAGGATGAATCCCAGGACCAGCGCTTCCATGAGCTGTCAGATAGCAGTAAGCAAGTCTCTCAATTTCCTAGATCCTCTGTTTTCCCCTTCGGTGAAGTGGGGGAAAATATGGTACATTACTCCCAGAGAGTTAGGATGATAATATGAGATTATGTTTATAAGACATTTACTAGAGAGTCTAGCGTATGGTGGGTCTGCAGCAATTATATTCTCTGGTTGATAGGGTGAATATTTGACAACAGACCCTCAAAAATACATTAGTAAATGTAAACTTAAAGGTAAATTAATAAAAATCAAAGTAAATTAGTTAGTTAGTTAATAAATAAGAAGCCCTGAATTGTAGCGTTCACCAATTTCTATGGGTATAGATGCTCCTACCATGTCTAATTTTAAGTGAGTAACATGATGCCAAAGAACTATCACTGGCCAGTGCCAACACACCATTGCTTGTGGCTTGCACAAAAAAAGTTAATTCCATTTACCACTCCCTCCACTTCCTAAAAACACAGACAGACTTCTTTGCCATATAGAAAAAGAAATAATAACTATGGTATCCAGTGGAGTGTGAATAGGAGACTGAGACCCGAGGAGCCCTTGGCAATAGAGGCTGAGCCTTCCTATAAAAAACAGCCTGCATTGCTTCAGCAATCCAGAGACCAGACTGTATTAGTCTCCGTGTCTGCAGTGTGGCCATGCTCATGGAATATAGGTGCTTAGAAAGAACCACCAGACTGCCTGTTATGAGAATTCTCTTCAGAGGCACAAGAAAAGCCTCCTTCGGATATCCCCCAAGGAAGATGGCTCACGGCTAGATAGCCCTTCAGAAATTTCCCGGTTTCCAAGGATATGAAGAACATCCTTCATTTTTCCTCATGATTAATTTCTACTTTGTTTGTCAGTTTGCCTCAGCCAGTTTGGTAAAGCAACTTCTTTCCACAATCAATGCCAACCAAGTGGCACTTGGTTCCCATGGCAACAAGTTGGGCTAGTAGCTCTCACACACCCCGCTCATCACCGTTCCCAGATAAACAACAATTCCAACAGATAGTCCTCCTAGCTGTAACTGAAATCTACTCAACAAGAGAGACCTCACTTTGCAAAAAGTTCTAGAGGTTGTTGTAGATATGCAGAAAAAATAGAAAAGCAAAATTTCACTGGACAAAAGTGAAAGCGATCTCCTGCTACGTGTTTTGAGGGACGTGTGAGTGTTTAAACAGGGTGAAAACTGTGTCTCTCTCAATGATAATATACAAATCCCATTGGAGAGAGAATCTCTAAACCCTAAGAGAGGAATTTTTAAAAGTTCTGATCTGACAAAGAATATGAATGGATCCTCACAATATTGTTTTAGAGCCTTTAGTAATGATTTGATATGGGACATATTAAGACCTGAGGACTGGAGAGCTAAGACTAGGTGCTATGGACCATGCAAAGATCATGAAATCAACTCTAAGCTATATTTATTTCCTCCTTTCCTCATTAGAGGAGAAGAAACTTGCCATATAATTTTCAGGGATATAGCTTCTCATGGCCACTGTACATGAATGAATGTTTGAAAATGCTTCAGAGTAAAATCTAGAAACTGCCTCTAGTAAAATCTGACATGAGAAAAGAAAACTTGAATAGTCCTACAAGTATTAAAGACACTAAACCCATAGTTTGAAACCTTATAACATGATGGGCATGGAGGAGGGCACTTGTTGGGATGAGCACTGGGTGTTATATGTAAACCAACTTGACAATAAACTGTAAGAGAAAAAAAAAAAAGAAACGTTCTAACATTGAAAACTCTTGGCGCGCACAGCTTCACTGTAGTATTCTACCAAATATTTAAGAATTAATAGTTCTAGTCTTCAACAAACTCCTGCACATTATAGCCAATGAAGGTTTCGTCCAGTGATAAACAGTGGCACAATGCTTATTAAACCTATTTCCTCTTACTGGACACAAGGGAATGCTACATCCTGCGCCCTTTCTGGCAGTTAGGTTGGGGTCATCTGATTAGATCCAAATTAATGGCCTATGGGCAGAATGCTATATAATTCTCAGAAACAACACATATAAGACTCTTACAATATATACATGTTATGGATCTCTTAGTCATCCCCATGCCAATGGGGAATCATCTGAACTATACTGGACTCTAACAGAAGCCAGAATGAATTGTATTAAGACATTCTGGCATTTGATTATTACCACAGTATAGCCCAGACTAACCTGACAGACACACATATTCCAACACAATTCATGAAACTATCATAACTTTGATAATAAAATCTGACAAAGATAGTAAGGGAATGAAAAAGTATAGGTCAAACTTAAACATAAATATAGCTGTAAACAAAATATCAGGATAATAAACACAGTAATACATATTTTTAAAGATAAACATTATAACTTAACTTTGCTGTACAAAGTTGGTATAGCATTAGAAATATCAATGTAATTTACTGTATTAATACATTAAAGCAGAAAAAGAAAAATCTCTGATCTTCTTCATAGAGGTAGAAAAAGAATTTAATAAAATGCAATATCTATTCATCTTAAGAAAAACAAAACAAAACCAAACCTCTCAGCTTCATAGGAATGGAGGAAATTCTTAATGTTTATCTATAAAACATAACACACATCATTCTAAATGGCAAAATACTGAAAGGTTTCCCTCTGAGACAAGAAACAAGATGAATAGGCCCACTCCACTAGTCATCTGGGGCTGCCATGACAAAATACCATAGTTTGGCTGATTTAAACATCAGAGATGTATTATCTCACAGGCCTGGAGACTGGAGGTCTGAGATCATGGTAGGGTTCTGAGGGAACACAATTCTATCCCTGGCTTGCCAAAATTATTGTCTTTTTAACATTCCAAACACAGTGTTCCATCCCTACAGTCCCAAAAGTCTTAACTTATTTCAGGATTAATTCTAAAATCTGAAGTCCAAAGTTTCATTTAAATACTGTCTAAATCAGATAGGGGGAGATCTGAAGTACGATTCATCCAAGGGCCAAATTCCTCTCACTAGGAAACCATGTGCTTCCAAAACACAATGGATTAGGCATTGTGGACTAGGAACCAGGCATAGGATAGGCATACCTATTCTAAAGGAAAAAGTAAGAAGGAAGGAAGAAAGGAAAGGAAAGGAAGAGGGAAGGAAAGAAGGAATGGATTGATGATGGGTCGCAAGCAAGTCCAACACCTGGCAAGGTAAAGTCCATTAGATCTTAAGGCTGAAGAAGTATCCTCTTTGGTTACTTTGCCTGTCAGCAGCTCTGCAGGGCCAGCCCTCCTCTTTGGTTATGAGTGGCCTGCCCCTGAGGTCCTCTGGGCACAGCACTCCTGCCCTCAAAGCACTGGGCAGGGTCATCTTAGTCCTCTGAAACCAGAAAGATGAGCCCCACTCTTTGCAACCAGGTAGGAAACATCTTTCCCACCTGGGCCTGGAATGGAAATGGCAGTCCTGATGATTTCTAAATCACCTTCAAGTTCATTTTTCTTTCCTTGAAGGACAGTGCACATTCATAGCCAAATAGCTCTATGGTTCAATCTTGTTGGATCCAAGAAGTCCAAGATGACTTCCTTCATTCCACCTCATGTTCTCTGTCCCTTTTAGTTCAAACTGGAAATGTGTTTGCTGGTATAGTCCATGCTATTCCTGGCTTCTGCTGAGATGGCTGATTAAATCCATGAGTCACACTCCTGATCTTTTTATTAAATGGTTGTTCATCCACAACCTTAGTGTTCTATTTAGAATAAGCTTTCTCATATTTGGCAATATGGATTGGCTGATAATTTCCCAAACCTGTGAGTTCTTATTTCTCTTTGATTAACAATTTCTTCTTCAATTCACCTCTCCTTTCATGTCTTACCATCACCAGTCAGGAGGCACCAAGATGCTCCTTCAGCACTCTGGTTAGAAATCTCAACTAAATATCTCATTTCATTGCTCACAAGTTTTAGCTTCCACAAAACACCAGAAGACAGTTCAGCCAAGCTCTTTGTCATTTTATAACTGCCTTTCCTTCAGCTTCCAATAACATGTTCCTTATTTTCATCTGACACCTCACCAGAACTGTCCTTAACACCCATATTTCTAGCATGCACCTAAAATTCTTCCAGCCTCTAACCATTACCTAGTTCCAAAGCTGTTTCCACATGTTTAGGTATTTATTATAGTAACACCCTGCTTCTCAGTACCAACAACTGTATTAGCTCAGACTACCATAATAAAGTACCAGACCAAATGGCTTAAAAAACAGAAATTTATTTTCTCACAGTTCTGGAGACTGGAAGTCCAAGATCAGGGTGTCACCATGGTCAGGTTCTGCTGAGGGCTCTCTTCTGGCTTGCAGATGGCCTCTTTCTCACTGTATCCTCACATGTCAGAGACAGAGAAAGAGAGAGAGCTCTCTTCCTCTTCTTACAAGGCCATAATACTATCAGATTAGAGCCCCATCTTTATGATCTTATTGAACTTTAATTACCTCCTAGAGACCCTATCTCCAGATATAGTCACATCGGAGCCTAGGCATCTTCAGCATGTAAATCTTGGGGAGACACAATTCAGCCTATAGCACCCACTAACATTGCTTTTATTCAAAATTATGCTGAAAGTCCTATTTAGCTCTTTAAAGGGGAAGAGGGAGCAAAACTCTAAGAAATGGACAAAATAAACAAAATCCTGATTTTTCACAAGTGACATGATTATGTACATAGAAATTCCAAGAAAATCTAGAGTTAAATTATTAGCATCAATAAGACTGTCCTGAAAAGTAACTATATTTAAAATCACTATGCAAATAAATTGTTTTTCTATATTACAGCAACATAAATATCCATGAGAGACTCTTGAATGCTGAGAACAAACTGAGGGCTGATGGGGGTGGGGGAGAGGGGAAGGAAGGTGATGGGCATGGAGGAGGGCACTTGTTGGGATGAGCACTGGGTGTTATATGGAAACCAACTTGACAATAAACTATGAAATGAATGAATGAATGAATGAATGAATAAATAAAAAAAATATTCAAAATAAATTTAAAAATTATAAGATATCATTTAAAATGCCATGAAAATTTCAGGTACCAAGTAATAAATCTAACAAAAGTTGTCTGTCATCATGGCAAAATTATTATTGAGAGAAATTAAACTGAGGGGGGAAGAAACAAATAAATGGAGAGATTGCCATTACATGGGTTCGAACATTCAATACTGAAGAAAAATACAATGAATAAAAAATGAAAAAACAGGTATACTTAACCGACTGAGCCACCCAGGCGCCTAAGAAAAGACAGGCATACTATGTTCATGAGTAGAATAACTTATGCCACAATGAGACCAATTACATCAAAATTTATTTGCAAATATGTATATCTTTTGTTTTGTGAAATATAAGAAGCTGATTTAAAATATATACGAAAGAATAATGAAGGCAGTCCTGGAAAAGAAAAACCAAGATGAGTGTGGCAATTACCAAAGTATTACAGTGCATAGGGATAGACAAACAGATCACTGGGAGAACAAAGAAAGTCCAGTGATAGTCTCTGGGACATACAAAGACTTCCTATGTGATAGAACAGGCACGGGAAATTAGTGGGGCTAGTCAAAACCCTTAAAATTTTATAGCGCAAAAAGTGAATATTAATGCATAAAAATTTTTAAATATTGACCAGGATTTTGGCAGGAATCCAGAATGGAATAGGAATTCCAATGTAGAAACTGAACTGTAATACAAATGCGTGACATAACTTCCAAAAGGCTGGGGAAAGAATAAGCTAACCCAAGCATCTATGGAAAATGGTGTTTTACTGTTAAGTGTAAGGCTCAAGACCAACGAAAGTGTCCAAAACATGGTGTTCTGGTTGGTAAATTTGTCTCTCATGACAGTATGGATTAATAATTCTCAAACTGGTGTGCATATATACTGGAGTTCACCAAATAAGTAAATGAATCATGGATAGTTGGATGGATGTTTGTGACTGATCAAGGGAGAAATTACAGAGAAGCAAAGGGAGGAAAGCAGAATGAAACATGTGGTATCAGATTAGAGTCAGGGACAATAAGATGAATTCATGTTTAGCTTAGTCAAGGTCCAGATGAATAAAGAAATGATTATAGATACATGAGTTATACACATAGATACTTCCTAACTCTAACCTCTGAGAGGGTGTAGAAGTAGTGATCCCCAGTAGCAATGAGCACACATAGAGCCCATATCTTAGATTCGAATACCATTCTTAAATAAAGGTCCTTGGAGAATGTCTGATTCTAGGATTGGGGCATGGAATACACAAGATGATTGTGGAGACACGCTATAAAGTCAGAAAACATAAAAGTGCTCCGAGATCACAAGTATGGGGGTGTGCAAAAGAGCTCACCCAAAAGAGTTCCCAATGGCCAAAGGTGAAATAATTTGAGCAACAAAATAGATATAGTAGCATTAGATTATAACTTGAAGGATAAAATATTCATGAGTCCTCATAACACAAATTAATAATTGAATAAATAAATAAATGTGGAGAAGAGGAATATGTCTCCCTTAAGGAATTCCAAATAACTTATGTAGATACTCCCTCCTCTGGGAAGTGGAAATTAATATCCCTTCATACCTAAGTGCAGGCTGTGCTTACTGACTTGCTTCTAAAAGGTAGAATATGGAAAAGAAGGAAAAGTAACTCCACATTGGAGAAACCTGGAGAACTACTTTGGCCAGGTGAACAAAACTAACAGAACCAGTAATAAGTAGCATCTATATAATGTAAACCTGACATGATGTGATTAGAAAAGGCATTCTTCCAAAAACCCATGGAAAAAAGAAATCAGGGAAACCCTGAAGAACATTCTACAAAATATCTGACCAACACTCCTCAAAAATGCCAAGGTCATGAAAAACAGAGTCTGAAAGATTGTAATAGACCAGGACAAAGGGGACATGAAAACTATATGTAATGTGGTATCCTGCATGGGATCCTGGAACAGAAAAAAAGACACTGGGTCAAACTGGTGAAATCCAAATACACTGTGGCGTTTAGTTAATAGTAATATACTACTAATGTTGGGTTTTAGTTGTGACAAAATACCATCATAATGTAAGATGTTAACAATAGGGGAAACCAGGTAAAGAATACACAAAAATTCTCTGTACTAGTTACCCAATTTTTACATAAATATAAATTATTCTAAAAAAAGATTTACTTAAAAGTATCAGAGGGGGAAACTTGAAGCCCTCAATAAAGGGTGTGTAAAAATTATTTACTCATATGACTTAAATGATAGTCTCCAAAATAAATTCAACATGTATACAAAACATTTATGTGAAAAATCAATAGCATACAGTTTATGTGACCTGGAGTTAGGGATGATATTTGTTAAATAGCACACAAATAGAATAAACCTTAATGGGAATAACTAAAAAAGTTGGCTGTATTAATAATAAATCTTCTTCACAGTACAAGACACTGTAAGTAAAATAAAATACAAGCCACATACAGGAAGAAAAGATTTGTGCACATGTGACAGATACATGTATGATTGATAAGATTAAAACAAATAATCCAGTTGAACAACAGCAAAAAATATAAATAAGAGATGTGCAAAAGGATAAGCCTAAGTGAAAATAAACTTATGAAAATATGCTTAGCCTCACTTGTAACCAGGAAACTGCAAATTAATATAGTCATAAAATATCTTGTCATACCCATTATATTTTCAAAAGTGAAAAGTGTGAAATCATCAAAGTATTCACAAGGTTGATAAACAAAGGGTACTCTGTTACATAGCTGTTAAGAATGTAAATTTCCAAAACCACATTAGAGAGCAATTTGGCAATACCTAGTAAAATTAAAAAGGACTACATCAATGAGCCAGCAATTCTATTTCAAGGTATGTATCTCAAGAAATAACAATCATGTGTTCACAGGACAAATTCAAAAATGCATTCCGCAGTGCTGTCAATTCTGGCAAAACATTGGATACAATCCAAATGTCAACAGGGGGACAGGTAATATAAACATAAATATATTACATACTTACAGATTATATATTACATATATACATATTTCAAATAGGCTGAATATATTAAAGATATAGATATTAAATATACTAAGATACTAAGATATATCAAATATATTAAAAATTTTTTACAGATGCATATTACACATGGTACCATTTTATATATACAGTTACATGTGAACTTGGCAGACTCTGAATTCATGTCCATTAATGCCTCTGGATAGAATAGAAAAAAAAAATAAAACAAGACAAGTTTGAATGTGTGTTCAACTCTAGAAGATTTTATTTCAAAAGCACAATTTGAAGCAAATTGATTAAGTAACATTGGTTACATGTAGGTGGTAGGGCATAAGTGTTCGCTATATTATTTTTAAATATTTCTCACAACTTAAATGTTTTGTGCAAAGTCCAAGACAACTAATGAGATGTGAACTGTGATAAAACACAAATATTGAGCAAGCCCTGAATTAATGTACTTACAGAACTAATATTTGGCGATTCTGGGTTATTGTGGTTACAGAAAAGGGATGCAAATGTCACAATATTTTTTTACAATGTAAATCTAATAAGTAGCAAAAATGAAAAATAATGCTTAGGAAATGGGAGGTGACTGTGTATGGTAATTTCCTAGTACAGATTCAAATAATGGAAGCATGTAGTTAAAACGCATATGAATTTCTTCAGTTTTTCAGATTCAATTGTGTAACCACAGAAGAATAATTTAGAAACTAATGTTTTCCTATGATAAAAAAAGCTATCAAATTTCAGCAATACATTTCGTTTTACTTACATGCAGTTTTTCCTCAAAATAAAAATAAATATAATCTCATTTTACTAAAAATAGATTTGATCATATGACCCCATTTTTTTCTAGATTGCCTCTTTCTATCCATCTATAAATATGCAGAGCCAGATACCTAAGATGATTTTCTCCGAATAAGAATATTAGGTATTGAGGCAGAGGGGGAAAATTTTGATGATTTTTTTTGTATTTGAATTTATATGCTAAAAATTAAAATATATATATTTATTTAAAGAACAACCATTATTATTTTAACTCATAAGGCAATGAGAATGAGGTACAATCTGTAAGAAACAGACAGTATGGGGTGAGGAATTTTAAGGAAAGGAGTACCAACTCAATTGAAAAAGTTCAAGAACAATTAGAAAAAGAGCAGATTTTACTCTGAACTGGAAGAATGGCCAAGTATCACAAAGGACAGAAGGAATGAATGTGTGGTGGGAAGTAGAGAAAAGCAATCTGAAGATGACTGGTTTGCCCACAGTGAAATGCCTGCATTTAACAGTACAGGGATAATAGTATATTAAAAACACAGTTTTGAACGCAGAAGCTAGCCATTAATACAGTATGTAAAAGGGGCTAGGGGAGTGGGGATTGTTCACCAAGTTCGGCAGATCACAGAAGATTCACATAGGATGGAACACTGGATTCTTGAATGGAAAATTATGAGGTTTCCAAGAAGATAAGAGGAATAAAGTATTCTGAGGTGGGGAAAAAATGTGAAAGCACAGGAAAGAGACAACTTGTTGCAATTATAACATGTGTGAGGAGGACTGGGGAAAGGTGGGGGCCCAAAGGCACCAAGGGTTGTAAGGTTATTCCCTCCTGTGCCTTCTGAAAGAGTTTTGACTTCCAGCAGCACAACACTAGCAGACTATTTCTTGGGTGCTGGGAAATAACATGATCAGAATTATCTTTTAAAAAGGTACTTGGAAGGTACTGGATAAAAGAAAAGCAGAGAAGATGGATTTCAATACACCCAAAGGCAGGGAGGAAATCACCCAGGTGTATGAACACCTGTTTCCAAAGTACTGTGAAGAAGCAAAGATTTTTGAGAAATATTTATGAAAAATCTAAAGGTGGCAAATGATTTCCTGTGGGAAATGAGGACAGGATGGGTTAGGGTTGACTCCGTGACCAGGTGGACGGTGATTCTCTTCAACTAACGAATAATGTTGGTGGAATGGTTCGGGGGTCAAGCTAATGAGCTCAGCATTGAACATGCTGAGTTTAGGTGCCTGGCCTGGACCAGGGCCACAGATGTCACATCTGCAGTATTTGCTGATAATTGAAGCCTTCAGAGTAGATTAGATTGCGCAAGCAAGGCAGGAGAGTGAGCTATGCAGTGAGCTGAATGTGTAAGCCTGGGAATATGCCATGTCAGGCATCCTCCAGCCTGTCCTGTACTTAAGTGGCTGATTATTTTTAGGTAGCCTGTCAGATTACATTTATCCATCTTGTTGGCTTCAGCACTTTGTTCCATCTTGTTGATATCATTTAGAGTCTTGATTCTATCAGTCAACAGATGAGCTATCGCAGACCTTCCAGTTTAAAATGGTTTCTCTCAGGGCCCCTGGGTGGCTCAGTCGGTTGAGTGTTTGACTTCAGCTCAGGTAGTGATCTCAGTTGGTGAGTTCCAGCCCCGCATCGGGCTCTGTGCTGACAGCATGGAGCCTGGAGCCTACTTTGGATTCTGTGTCTCCTTCTCTCTCTCTGCCCCTCCCACATTAGCTCTCTGTCTCTATCTCTCAAAAATGAATAAACGTTAAAAAAATGTATTAAATGGTTTCTCACTATCACACACTACTCTCAACTTCCTAATTAAATAACCATAATAGGAATAAAAGGTCACATAATCACTCAATAATTACAATTTTGTAAAGTAGCAAATGTGCCACTTTTTTTTTTACAAACATTTTTGGAACTGGTACCTAAGCCTA
Source organism: Hyaena hyaena (assembly GCF_003009895.1). Classification (NCBI taxonomy): domain Eukaryota; kingdom Metazoa; phylum Chordata; class Mammalia; order Carnivora; family Hyaenidae; genus Hyaena; species Hyaena hyaena. The sequence continues at coordinate 99,722 of NW_024081736.1, forward strand.
AGAAGATAAAAAGCCAGAAGTAAAAAGTCGACAGGATGAAATGTCAAGGAAAATGGTTAATAAAATGAATCACAGGGGGAAAAATTGTAGTTACTCAAATCAAATTCACACTGACAGTAGAGAAAACAGAATAGGTGGTATGAAGGTGAAGAACACATGTCAAACGCTGCCTCTGACTGCAGAATAAAAGAACAAAGAAGTGGAAGGCAAGTGAAAATAAAATGTGAATAGTTAGAGAGATTGAAGACCAGAACACCACCCTCAGAATACATGAGTTGCAAAGACAGTAAACAACTGTAGTTATAACTAAAGAAAAAAAATCCTCAAATACAACAAACTAACAAAATATAAAAACATGACAATTGAGAGGGTTCACCACATTTGAAGGAAATGAAATGAAAAGAAACATACACTACTTGTATGCATACTAATAAGGAATGACAGCAATTCAGGCTTAAAAATTAAGGAGCCAAAGGAAGAAAAATAAAGTTGTTCATTCACACTCTGTGGAGTCCTGCATGGTAGAGATACAAACTTAAATCCAGCCAGTTATCTTTCATACATAAAAAACCAGACGTGAAACACATCTGCAAAAATGAAGGAGTTTAGAAGAGAAAATGCCTATTTTCTGTTGTTGAAACACTTACTGAATATATACTTCAACCAATCAAAAGTTAAATTAACAGTAAGAACCTAACTAGAGAAAAACTATATATAGAATGACGTCTAAACTAAAAAAAAAAAAAAACTTATTGGCAGGAGTTATACCTAACTTATCAAAATAATCTTAAGGAGAAAGATTTCAATAACCCATACCTATTAGATTGGCCATGAATTGAATCTGCAATAAAATAATTACACATTGAAATACACAGTTTTGCATTTTTGTGATTTGATTTGTGTACTTATCTTTAATAAGTATGTATTTTTTAAATAATAAGCTTTGTATAAAATACATTTATATATGCTTTAAATTTTATATCATCTGTGAAATTGATTAGCACATGTCTGGTATTTTAATCTAAGTCTTTGATGATTGTTAAATGCTATGGTTCCCGAACTGTTTGCCACTTGCCTAGGTAATCATTTGACAAGTTAAGCTAAGTATTATTTTATTAATGCTCTGGGACCACTTTTAACCAATTGCAAATCTGTGTAACTATAAACTACAATTTCCATCTTAATCACAAGATTACTGCATAAGCCCATCAATTGCACTGCTGAAATCAAGATATACTATGTCTATAGAGTTACTCTAATTTGCCAGTCTAATAAGCCTATCAAAAACAAACAAAAACAAATAGGAAGAGGTTAGCCTAGCCCAACACGATTTTTTTCCTGGGGAATTGGTACTACTCCTAGGGATCTTTCCTAAGTATTCACAAATCTCCTTTCAAATAGACCATTTATAAATTTTTTTCATGGTTGCACATGACTGACTGGCATATCAAATAAAAAAATTCAAAATTTCAACTGCTTTTCAAATATAATATATATCAAATTATTAACCATCACCAGTAACCTGACACCATTCCCAGTTTCAAATATTATGAACAATGTACTTCCATATATTTCTGTAAGTTTCTGATGTCTTGGAATAATTATCCAATTGCATCTGAAAGCAAGATTTTAAAAGGTATCAAGGGAACAATGAATCTGTTTTATTTGTTGATGACCAACTGAGTGCCTACATCATGGTGAATCTCACTAAGTTTCCTTTAATTAACTGATATAGCATACCACTGACAGGCAGAATTGTGTGTATTTTGGAGTTGAGAATGCTAAGGCTTTGATCCATAAAGTGACCACTTAAAATCACACAAAAAGCATGCCATCATGCTTAGCACAATATTTGAATCCAGTGATTTTTATATTGCAGCAGTGATTCTACTTAACTATCCATCAATAGCATGCAGTATTCCTTAAGTACTCACCTTCTCTTTCCTTGAGACACATTTTTAATCAAAACTAGGGCTTAGAAATTAATTATGCCAAAGCTTTACATTTGTTTTCTTCAGCAGTTTTCACTATTAAAGTGAATTTAGTAACTTGGCCCTATCTACATGTGTTTTCACAGGATGTCCCTGTTTTGTGCACTACCTTTCAACTTCTTGTTTTCTTGTAGCCACCTGACTCCACGGCAGAGACCCTGGGCATCCTCCTGTCCTTTCCTCACTAGGATAATTTGTGATTAGACCACTATCATTTCATTATTTAAACGTCTTTACTTTTAAATTTCCTGTAATCTGAGATAACAGTAAAGTTATGCCTACCTCTTCCTTCTATTTCATGTCTGTTACAAAAATTTCAATAAGATAGCTTCTCTTCTTCTCAAATTTCCCATTGCTTTTATTACTGACTTATTATTTATTAAATGATTTATTTAAGAAAATTAAATCATTTTCTTTTCATAATAAATAAAATGAGAACAGCTCCACATGGTTTTAAATTTGCCATAAATATCTTGATTGGTTTCCAAAATATTTGACCTCATCTTGTTAGAAGACAATCACTGAACACCAAGAACAATGACACTTCACTTAAACTACTTGTTTCCACATTAAGGGATGCTACAGTTGGGGTCCCATTGCACACTGGCTGGTCTCACTTCAAGTTGTCACTGTGTCCCTCTCAGTCGTTCTGGAGACAGCCTCTCTGGCCTCAAATGTCCATCACAAAGGACAAGCCCAATGAGGAGCTTGTTCTCAGCAGCAAAGACTGTCCCTAGTTACACTGGCAGCCCCATTTATGTTACTTTCTACATCCATCCATTTCTTCCTCCAACTTTCAATGCTCATTTTTATTATTACTTATTTTCTTATTGACTGTAGATTACCTGAGTCTGTCAAATTCTCTTGTTTATTCATTCGTGCATTTATCTGAAACCTACTAAATTCTAGCTAAGTGCCAAGCCCTTTGCCTACTATGGAGAATTCTAAAATGAATGTGGTGTAGTTTCCACCCTCAAAGAGCTTGTGATCTAATAAAGGGAATAACCTATAAATGAACAGTAATAATCCAATTTAATAAAGTTCAATGAGAGCCACAAATAGAAAAAAATAAAGAAAAGTTACAACTGAATTTAAAAAGCTCTATATAGAAGCTGCCATAGGAAAAAATAAGAAAACCATAGAAGATAAAAAAACAAAACTAAAAAAAAACAAAGATGCATCTTAAAAATACAACTCTTAAACTAGCTAAGTATAGGACATATACTGAGGTACCCACCAAGGCTTTGCATCTGAGGCAGAACAGAACATGTATGTAGTTAAATAAAGGTAAAGCTGGGAAGGTGGCCAAGGCCAAGAAAAGATGCTGTGCTAAGGAAGATGAATTTTTTTCTTAAATAGTTTATTGCCTATTTGGTTTCCATATAACAACCAGTGCTCATCTCAACAAGTGCCCTCCCCCATGCCCACCACCCCCCTTCCCCTCTCCCCCACCACAATCAGCCATCAGTTTGTTCTCAGCATTCAAGAGTCTCTCATGGTTTGCCTCTCTCTCTCCCCCCAGCTATTTTTCCCCTTCTCCCCCATGGTCCTCCGTTAAGTTCCTCCTAATCCACCTACATGTGCAAACACGGTATCTGTCCTTCTCTGCCTGACTTATTTCACTCAGCATAACACCCTCAAGTTCCATCCATGTTGCTACAAATAGCCAGATTTCATTCTTTCTCATTGTCATGTAGTATTCCATTGTATAGATGAACCATATCTTCTTGACCCATTCATCAGTTGATGGACACTTAGGCTCTTTCCATGTTTTGGCTATTGTTGAGTTTGGCTATTGTTGGCTATTATTGGCTGCTATGGAAGATGAATTTTAACTGGAAATGTATGTGGAGACCCTGGAGGTTTAAACACCATGTACTGACCTGATCAGAACTTATTTTATAGAGCTGTTTCTGCTGGCAATATGGAGAAAGGGTTGAAGAAGTGAAAAGAGTAGAGAAAAAGGAAAGTCTGAAGGCTGGTGAAATAAACTAAATGGTCCTTGGAACCCGGACATGGTAGAGAGAATACAGAAATAACAAGTATTTGAAACATTTAGGAGGCAGAATGGATATACCTATTGACAGAGTAGTCCCAGAGAGTACAGAGCAGGTAGGTATTTAGAATCATCCCAGTTTCAGGGGTATCTGGGTGAGTCAGTCCGGGTAAAGCATCTGACTTCAGCTCAAGTCATGATCTCACAGTTCATGACCCTGAGCCCCGCGGTGGGCTCTGTACTGACAGTTAAGAGCCTGAAGCTTGCTTTGGATTCTCTGTCTCCCTCTCTCTCTGTTCCTCCCTTACTCCTGCTCTTGCTCTCTCTCTCTCAAAATAAATAAATAAAAATTAAAAAATTATATTTGAGAAGAAAGAAGATAGAATGAATAGGTGGAGAAGAATACAGTTTTAGTACAGTGAAACTACTGTGTATGTCACTGTAATAGTGGATACATGTGATTATACATTTATCAAAATCTATGTAATATCTAACACAATGAACAAGCCTTAAGAAAATCATGACATACATACATAATAATGTATCTGTACTGCTTAATCAAATGTACAACACTAACATAAAATGTTAATGATAGGGAAACTGGGGGTAACTCGGTGGTATAGTTGGTTAAGTGTCCAACTTGGCTCAGGTCATGACCTCAGAGTTTGTGAGTTTGAGCCAATCCATATTGGAGGCTGCTTTGGATTCTGTGTCTCCCTCTCTCTCTCTGCCCCTCCCCCTGCTTAAGCGCTCTCTCTCTCTCTCTTTCTCTCTCTCTCTGAAATAAAACCTAAAAAAATAAGGAAATTGATAGAAGAGAGTATAAATGAACTCTCCATACTTCCCATTCTATTTTTCTGTAAGCCTGAAACTGTTCAAGAAAATAGTTTACTATTAAAAAGCAAAATAGAAGGTACGAGAAGCACCAACCTGAAATCTTCCAGCATCTTGGGCATGGCACTTTAGGTTAGCATTGAGGAGGGTCATCTCTTGAGCATAGGATAGAGAGTAAGTCTGGGGAAACCCTGTCTTTCCACTTCCTTGGGAACCCAGCATCTGCCTCACAGTTCTGGACTCCATGCCTCTGAAGTACTTTCACAACATGATGCTGCCGCTGTAGATGTGACAGGAGAGAATGGGGCATGCACCCCATCACAGGATCTGCATAAAACATTTGTCCCTTGTGAACCCAGCCCCCTTGAATTGCATGATTTTTGCACTCATAAGCCTGAGCACAAATACCATTTCTACAGCCAGTTTGTGCATATGGATGACTTAGCACAGCTATAAAATTTGGAGCTTTTCAATTCATGAATCTCATGGTTCAAATGTGAAACACTATGCACACTGTAAACTGCATTTCACAGGGTTCTAATGGATCCATGAATATAGGAGCAAAGAAGAATAAGAAGGATGAAAAAAATCAAAAGATGTGGAAAATCTCCAATTCGACTTTTAGAAAAAGGTGTCCTGTTGCCCAGTAGGAGACCAATATGTATACACAACATATGCATTTGCCCTCGAGATAAAAATAGAGAGAAACAAAAATGCCAAAGTCAACTATTCCATTGCATACAGACAAATATGCACATAAACACATGGTTACACAATGTGATTACTGCTAAGAAAGACAAGTAATGGAGTCTATAAAGAGAAAACTGAGGTGTATCCAGGAAGGCCACTCTGGAGGAGATGACATTTGAGCAGAGACTTAAAGGATGGGTCAGAGTTGAGTAGGTAAAAAAGCAGAGAAGAGTGTTCCCAAAATATAAATTAGCTTAAGTAAAAGCCACAGAATAGGAAACTACCTGTACCCTTTGATGAGCCTACAGTAGCCAGGGAAGCAAAAATATTGGGAAATTATAGCAGATAAAGTTAGAAACAGCATGCAGAATGCCCCTACAGCTTTGTAGAAACTCTTGAAATTAAGTAGTGTTGGTCTTCCAACTTAGTGCCCATTCTAGACACTTAGTTCTGTGAATGTTGGATAGATCTCACCAGTAAAGCCATTTGGCATGGATTTAATTTGTGGTAAGGCTTATAATCCATTATATTTAATATATAGATATTCAGATTTCTATCTCTTTTTACATCAATTTTTGTTAGTTGTGTCTTAAAAAAAGTATCCATTTCATCTAAGTTTAATTTATTGGCACAAAGTTGTCAAATAACTTAAAGTATTGTCTTACAATCCTGTTAATATATTTTTTTAAATGTTTATTTATTTTGAGAGAGAGAGTGAGCATAAGTAGGGGAGGAGTAGAGAGAGAAGGAGAGAGAGAGAACTTCAAGCAGGCTCTGGCTGACAGCACAGAGCCTGATACAAGGCTTGAACTCATGAACTGTGAGATCATGACCTGAGCTGAAATCAAGAGTTGGATGCTTATTCAACTGAGTCACCCAGGCACCCCTGTCTTATTATCCTTTTAATGTCTGAAAGATCTTTAGATATTTTGTTTTAGCAAAATCCCCTCTGTCATTCCTGATATTGATAATTTCAGGTTTCTTTCATTTATTTTTCTTTCTTTCTTTTTCATTTCTTTTTCTTGATTAGTCTTTCTTTTAAAATTTTTTTAAATGTTTTATTTATTTCTAGGAGGGAGAGAGAGAGAGAGAGAGAGAGACAGCGTGAGCAGGGGAGGGTCAGAGAGAGAGGGAGTCACAGACTGAAACAGGCTCCAGGCTCTGAGCTGGCAGTCAGCACACAGCCCGACGCAGGGCCTGAACCCACGAACTGCGAGATCATGACCTAAGAGAAAGTCGGACGCTTAACCGACTAAGCTACCCAGGCGCCCCTCTTGATTAGTCTTGATTGGAGTTTACCAACATATTAAATTTATCAAAAAAACCCAACTTTTGCCTTTGTTAGTTTTCTGTTATCATACATGGTCCATTTCTTTTCTTTCTTTAAAATTAGTTTGAGTTTACCTTATTCTTACTTTTCTATCTTTTTATGGGGGAACTAAGAATCATGAACTGAACCATTCTTTTGCTTTTTAAAAAACTTTTTAATATTTTATTTTACATTTTGAGAGACAGAGAGAGACAGAGCACAAGCAGGGGAGGGGCAGAGAGAGAGTGGGAGACACAGAACCCAATAAAGGCTCCAGGCTCTGAACCGTCAGCACTGAGCCCAATACGGGGCTCAAACCCATGAACCTGAGATCAGGACCTGAGCCGAAGTCTGATTGAACCACCCATTGCCCCTCAGTTTCTTCTTACTAGGCATTTAAAACTATAACTTTTCTTTAAGCACTTTTTTAGCTGAATTATAAAAATTTTGGTGTATTGTGTTTCATTATCACTTAGAAATATTTTTTAGTATTTGTTTTATGATTTTTTTCTTTGACCCACAGGTTTAGAATTATGTTATTTAAATTTCACTGGGGATTTTCGAGATTATTTATTTTTATTGCTTTCTAATTTAACTTAGTTATACTGATAGAACATACTCTGTAAGGTTTTACTTTTTTGAAACTGAGTGAAATGAAACTTTATTTTTTTATTTTTATTTTTTTAACTTTTTAAAAATGTTTTATTTATTTCTGAGAGAGAGAGAGAGACAGACAGACAGACAACGTAAACAGGGGAAGGTCAGAGAGAGAGGGAGACACAGAATCCCAAACAGGCTCCAGGCTCTGAGCTAGGTGTCAACACAGAGCCAGATGCAGGGCTGGAACCCACGAACCATGAGATCATGACCTGAGCCGAAGTCAGATGCTCAACCCACTGAGCCACCCAGGTGTCCCATGAAACGTAACTTTAATGGCCCAAAAAATCATCTGTCTTGGTGGACGTTCCATGTATACTTGAAATGTCTATTTTGTAATTATTGGGTGTAGTGTTCTATAAATGTCAACCATGTCAAGTTGGTTTATAGTGTTTAGATCTTCCACAACCTTACTGGTCTTTTGTTTACTTGCTAGGTCAATTTCTAATGGGATGAAGTTAAAATTTGGACTATTTTAGATTTTCCTGATTCTCCTGTTAGATTTGTCAAATTTTACCTCATAAACTTTGATGCTTCCTTATTAAGTGCATGCATATTTAGAATGGTTTTTCTGGGGTCCCTGGGTGGCTCAGTTGGTTAAGCATCCGACTTTGGCTCAGGTCATGATCTCACAGTCTGTGGGTTCAAGCCCCACGTCGGGCTCCGTGCTGACAGCTCAGAGCCTGGAACTTACTTCAGATTCTGTGTCTCCCTCTCTCTCTGCCCCTCCCCTGCTCACTCTCTGTCTCTGGTCTTTCAAAATAAAATAAAGACATAAAAAAATTTAGAATTGTTTTTCTGATGAAATTGCTCCTATTATCATCATGCAATATCCTTCTTTATTCCTTGTAATACTGTGTGGTATACAGATGACCCTTGAACAATGTAGGTTTGAATTGCATGGGTCCACTTATATGTGGATTTTTTTTTTGGATACAGTGTAGTACTGTAAATGTATTTTCTCTTCCTGATGATTTTCTTAATAACATCTTCTTTCTCCAGTTTACTTTATTGTAATAATACAGTATATAATATACATAACATATAAAATATGTGTTAATTGACTATGTTATGTTATCAGTAATGCCTACAGTCAACAGTAGGTAATTAGTAATTAAATCTGGGGGGAGACAAAAGGTATATATAAATTTTTGCTTGTGCAGAGGTCAACACTCCCAAACCCTGCCTTGGTGAAGGGTCAACAATGAAGTAGCTTACTACTGAGATAGCCTCACCAACTTTCTTATACTTTTTGTTTGCATGGCGTATCTTTACCCTTCCCTTTCAATCACCTGTGCCTTTAAGTTTAAAATGTTTATAGACAGTGAATTTTTTCCCTGTTTTATAGTTGTTAATGATGGAAGGTTTAGTCAGATACCTGCTACTCCATCATAGCAGGTAGAGGAATTACCACTGCCTTTTATATAAGTACCATTTATATGCACTTCCTTCCTTTTCTAGTTAGTTTGTGGTGCCCCAATGGCAGGAACTGATGTGTAGCTCTGTTAAAATGCATTTGTTAGATGCAGCCAATCACTTCTGCCTATTAGAATTATATAGATCTTTTTTTTTTTTTCTCATCAGAGGCATTGCTTTCTAAACTTTAATATAAATAAAAATCACTTGGAGACTTAATTAGACACAAAATTTGAATCAGGAGATCAAAAATGAGGCCTGAGACTCTAATCTATGCCAGCAATACTGGTCTGTGAAACATGGTTTGAATAGCAAGAATGTATAGGATTTGCTAACGTGCAAAGAGTCATTCTTCTCAGCATGCTTACCAACCTGAATGACTTGATGGTAGAAGATAGATATACAAGAGTGTGAAACCAGCAGATATAAAACACACACACACACACACACACACACAGAGGATAGTGGGACCAGATGTAACCAGAAGAGTGCTGGCACCACCAGTCATTCAAATTTAAATATTTAAAACACTATGCTGTCCAAAAAACAAACAAACAAACAAACAAACAGCTTGTGAGGTAAATTCACATCATATCCAACTGTTTATAATTTCTAGTCAATGTCTTTATCCACATATTAATTGTAAAAATGAACACTTCATATCCAAATTAATAATAATCCATGTGTAAATAGACTTTAAGTTCATTCTGCAAAGAGCAATTGATCCACCTTGGGCTTGACCGTGACTTCTTAGATACAACACCAAAAGCATGATCAATCAAAAAAATTCATAAATAGGCTTCCTTTGGCCTAATTAATAACTAGCCCTACCCTTCATATTATCCCCCATTTCATCCACAAATATATCTTAAAACTGAGATAGGTCTTAGTAAAGCCCATATATATGTTTCTCTCTCTCCTTCTCTCTGTATATATTTATAAATATAAATAATAACTTACTAATATATAAACAAATATATTAAATATAAAATAACATTCACTAGTAAGCACAAATAATAAATATTTAATTATTCATCTATCATAACACTTTTACTTATTAATACTTATTTAAAGTTCTTCCATATCTTTTCATAGCTTGACAGATCATTTATTTTTAGTACTGAATAATATTCCATTGACTGGATGTACCTGAGTTTATTTATCCATTAACCTCTTGCTTCCACATTTTGGTAATTACAAGTAGAGCTGTCATATAAATTCATGTGCAAGTTTTTATGCAGACATATGTCTTCAATTCATTTGGGTAAAATACCAAGGAGTGTGACTGCTGGATCATATGGTAAGAAGATTAGGTTTAGCTTTATAAGAAACTGTCAAACTTTCCTCTAACGTGGCTCTACCATTTTCCATTTCCACCAGCAATGAGAGTTCTTGTTGCTCCACATCCTCACCAGTGTTTGGTGTTGTCAGTGTTTTGCATCATGACCATTCTAATAGGTGTGTAGTAATATCTCATCATTATTTTATTGTTCAGTTCCCTAATGATACATACAATGCATTGTTTCATATGGGTCTTTGCCGTATGCCTATCTTCTTGGTGAGATATCTGTTTAGATATTTTTTCCCATTTTTAAAATGGGTTGTTTATTTTCTTATTGTTCAATTTTAAGAGTTCTTTATACATTTTAGGTACTAATACTTTACTTAATATATATATTTGCAAAGATTTTCTTCCAGCCTGTGACTTGTCTTCTCATTCTCTTACCAGTATCTTTGTTACATAAGTTTTAAATTTTAATGAAGTCCAACTTACCAATTTTTCTTTTATTGATTATGGTTTTGGCGTTGTAGCTAAGAAGTCATGACCACACCAAGGTCATCTAGATTTTCAGTTTATTGTAAGACTGCAAATCATAAAAACACTTAAAATAAAAGGCTTACAGCAAGTTTTGTGTGAATAAAGATCATTTTTTACATCAGGAAGATTGGAAGGAAAACCATCTTGGAATAAATTAGATTGGTGGTGTGTTCAATCTTTTTATTTTCCTTTCTGAAATTGTATGAATGTGTGGGCATAAGACAAAGGGCTTATCATGAATTGCCTGTCTTTCCCTAGCTTAGCACAAGAATTTATTTGTAGGAAGTATTTGCTCATTTCAGTTTATAAATTTGATATTTCCAAATTCGGCGTACTGAATGAACAAACATTTTAAATACCATGACTAGGCCATTTACAGCAACCTCTCCATTTTACAGATACAGAAACTAAGAATGAGAAGGGACAAGTGACTAATGTCATCCATCCAACTGACGACAATAGCAAAACAGAGTTGTCTATTTCCTAGACTATCATCTTCTCACCCAATTCTCCCAGTCATGCTGCTTTTCCTCAATCCAAGAATCCAAACCTCAGAGCTATTACTTTGACTGCCAAGGTCCTTGTCAACAACAATAATTGTATCTAGACTTTTATGGTCTTTTCTATGCACCAGGTTATATTCTAAACTCTAACATATGTTTGTTAATCTCCCTCAATGCTCCTATGAGATAGGTGCTATTCTTACTCCTATGTATAAGTGGAAAAAGTAAAGTACAGCAAGATTAGGTAAATTACCCAAGATCACACAAGTTAGTAAGTGGGAGAAAGGATCTGAACGCTGGTAATCAAGCTTTAGTGTTCATACTCATTACAACCACACTCTGTTATGTCTCTTAGTCATGCCTCTGTGCTTCTGCTTGCCAACATGAGCCTCCAGGCCAAATGGGATCCTTTTCAATGTGATCCTTCTGAATTCTACTCAACCTAGAACTTTTAACCAGAGCATTTCCTAAATATAGGGCATTGATGCTTATAGTGCCAAACCACCTGCCAATGCTACCATTTTCAAATGATTCTGCTTTCATCATAACAGGTGAAGATAAATTTCTAATTGCAATGGAGATTAAAGTAATTAATTAAAGTAATTTTGAGGCAAGTAGTGAACTAAAAGTAAGATAGGCCCTCATCCCTGAATGGGCATCATACACATTCCAAACAAAAAAGCTAAAAATTGCTTACAGTAATTGTTATATATATCTCTGTTCTCTAAAGAATTTTAATATCTCTTGGATACCAGACTTCCTTATGTCTTTAAAGGAATTTATAGGTTTTAAAGACTACCATACTTACATGGACAGTGACTGTGAACATTTATAAGGGGTATTACAATCATTATTGAATGGTTTTATATTACTTTGAAAAGGTATAGGCTGAGATCATCTAGATTAATAAGAAAGATTTATCAATAAAAAGAGGACAGATATCCATCATTAAGCCTTCCAGCTATCTACTAAACTGACTGTGTAATTTTGTAAACTATAGGGAATCATGTACTATGAACCTATTTTGGGAAAGCAAATCAGTGGGAGACAGCAATGGAGGACTCAAATTCATCTTGCTTTGAAAATGCATCAGGGGCGACTGGGTGGCTCAGTCAGTTAAGCGTCAGACTTCAGCTCAGGTCATGATCTCATGGTTTGTGGGTTTGAGCCCCGTGTTTGGCTCTGTGCTGACAGCTAGCTTGGAGCCTGCTTCAGATTCTGTGTCTCCCCCTCTCTTTGACCCTTCCCTGCTCATGCTGTCTCTCTTTCTCTCAGAAATAAGTAAAATATTGAAAAAAAAGAACATGCATCATCTCAGTGGATTTCCCTTTGTATCTACTAGACAAAGTAGTTTAAAGCAGCAATAATGGAAGGCCCTGGAATTCCTCTAACATTTGCAGAATACAGTGTGCAGAAAACCCAGTTTACTGGCATTTGTCTTTAAACAGAGACAAATTTAAAATTCCTTTAAAGACAAACAGAGAAGAGCACTTCCAGAAAGAAGGTTAGGGAACACTGTGGCTTTTCTTAAAGTTGTAGAGACTGCATCAATCAGGATTCTAGAAACAGAAACTTTATCAGGGCAAAAACTCTAAAAAGGAAAGTGTTCCACTAAGGCACAGGACTGGAAATGGGAATTTATATCACAGTCTCCAGTTAAACTCACCAGTCCAGGTAAAGATCTGAGAGGATGATTCTACCTGCAGCCAGGTTAACTATTAGGACACTCACAGAGTCTTTACATATCTGTTTATGGAAAGAGTTCTCCAGAATCAAGGAAGAGCAAACTAAACATCAAAACAACAAAATGGTGGTATAAGCAAAGGATTTAGTATGAAATAAAAAATATGTAAATATATTATATTGCATTAAAGACACTAAAAACCTATTGTTTGAAAAGTATATGCTACATATAAGAGGATTAGGAGGAACTTAACAGAGGACCATGGGGGAGAAGAAGGGTGAAAAGAGTGGGGGAGAGGGAGGGAGGCAAACCATGAGAGACTCTTGAATGCTGAGAACAAACTGAGGGTTGATGGGGGTGGGGAGGAGAGGAAGGGGAGTGATGGGCATGGAGGGGGGCACTTGTGGGGATGAGCAAGGGGTGTTGGAAACCAACTTGACAATAAACTATTTAAAAAAATAACAAAAAAAGAAAAGTATATGCTAAAGAAAATATAGTTTAAAAATATTTCTTTTTCTATAGGCATAATTCACTATACTAAAGACTCTTTATAACAAGAAAATTGAAAATTCCATAAAGAGTGGCAGAGACATAAAAAGAGGTAGTGGCACCGCACAGAGTGGTAGGGAGAAAAAATGAAGGGGAAATACAAACAGACAAGGAGAATTTATATACTCATTAATATTGTTGAAAAGCAAGTGAATGCATCTAATCAGAAATTTGAAAGACAAACTAAAGAACTCTCAGAGTAAATAGTAAAAGGATAATGAATTGAAAATTATCAAAGAGAATACAACAGACATGGAGGACTCATAACATCAACATATGAAAAGTTAACTTTCCTGGAAACAAGATGAAAACAAATGAAAAAGATGTAATAGAGAAGGAAAGATTTAATAATGACAAAATTATTGAGCTAAAGTTATCAGGTTGTTTTTGCATTTACAAATAACTCAGAATTCTAACCATAATTAATGGCATATAGGACAAGTCATTAAATATTGATGGAATTTTTTTAATTCAATGATGTTATTAAAGGTAATTACAAGGAAGAAAGAATAGAAAAGGAGGAGATGTAAAGGAGGGAGAAAAGAAGAAGGAAGGGAGAAAATGAAAAGGGATTAGAAGCAGAGAGAAGACAGAAGGAAGAAGATGAGCAGGGAGATAAAGAAAAAATGGAAATAATGGAAGAAGACATGGAGAAGAAGGAAGAAGTGGGAACAGTTAGGAAGAAGAAGGGGAGCAAGATAAAGGGAAGGAGAAGGAGGATAAAGGGAAAAGGAAGAGGAAAGTGACAAGTAGAAGGAATAGGTGGAGAAAGGACTAAGAGGGAAGAGGAGACAGAAGGATTAAAGTAGAGGGGGGAAGTAAAGGAGGTTGTTTCCTGCTTTCTCCTCTAGGGTTTTGATGGTTTCCTTGACCTCCACCGCAGCAACCTCTTACTTGACATATCCCCCAAAGCAAGGGAATCAAGAGCAAAAATAAATGATTGGGACCTCATCAAGATTAAAAGCTTCTGCACGGCAAAGGAAACAACCCACAAAACTAATAGGCAACCAATGGAATGGGAAAAGATGCAAATGACATATAAGATAAAGGGTTGATATCCAGAATCTATAAGGAACTCACCAAACTCCACACCCGAAAAAACAAACAACCCAGTGAAGAAATGGGCAGAAGACATGAACAGACACTTCTCCAAAAAGGACATCCAGATGGCCAAC